>NC_080795.1:25636180-25923680 GCF_028018385.1 Neofelis nebulosa | reverse complement strand
AAATCTAAAATTTCTATCGGTGATCCGTATGGTTTTCGTTTCTGGTTTCTGAGACCGTACGTAATATACGTAATGTACGTAAAGGCTTTAAAACTCCCTTTATCGTGATAGAAATGGAAATGGCTTTCGTACACGGACAGCAGGAATACAAGGACACCACAAATAACTTGTAATTTAAAAATTTGCCTTTTACCTTATCAGGCAGGGACTAGAAGGAGGGGATGAGTGTGAGAGGGAGACCAACAATAAAGAAACCTTAAAATTAGAAATATTACAGTCACAGGCAGCACAGACCAAACTCTTCTCTGGTTTTCATTTTGCCAGTAAATCAGCTTACTACAAATCTTCCTTGTGCAAAAGCTCTCAGCAGGTATCTGGCTGGCCCTGATTAAGCACCAATCACAATTCTTCCCCACACTTCAGTCCCCTCAATGGGCAACAGAACAGAAATTAACATTTACTGCAACCAGTGCTATCATCCTAGGGGACAATCGCATTCACTCAGTTTTTTCACTGCAATACGTAATGAACACCATTTCAAATACCAGTTTGATGTTATCAATCCTGGTGAGTTGCCCATCTCTCAACCACTGCCTCAATCAACATCTCCTCTGGCTTAACAAATCCTACGCAAGCACTACTGATGAAAATCCTTCAATCATTTAAAAAAAATTTTTTAGTTTTTGGTTTTTTTTTTGTTTTTTTTTTTTTCAGGCAGCATCTCAGACCATAAATTCCCTTTGTTGAGAACAGGATGCACTCTGTAAGGTCGTATCAGTTTCTGGCAGCAGGGTAAGGTACCAGGGAAAAGTTGGGCATATATTGGTGAAAATGCATTTTCCTCCTGTGTGTGTATGTCTGCAACCCTCAGCTACTGTAACCAGCAGCTTGATTACAGCTTAAGCTTCTCTGAGTCCCTGCAGATCTCTCCATTTGCAGAATGATGGCACTGTACACAACAGTTGAGTGGTCTGAAACTTTAGTATTTATTTTCAGCCTATGACATAGGTACTGTCTTGATTTTATGAAACTGGTAGGCAATCTTCGTTCAAATGTTAACATTGAAGGGGCTCATAACTTCAAAGCAAATAGCCCCTGAATTTAAAAGTACCAACTTTCACATGTGCTGACAATTTCTGAAACAAGAAAGGTTGACATTGCTCTATTACATTACATATTATAGTGTGTGAGACAGACATGCCTTACCCTGGATGCCCCTCACCTTCCTACATTCTACTGCCCAGACTTCGTAGTGGCAGAGATCTAAGAAGAAAACAAAACTCTGGGCTCACCAATATTACTAAGTATTTTAGAAAATCCTTTTAAAAAGCTCTTACAAAAGAAAGACATCACTGAAGGTCACTGGCATAGTTAGTGTGAAGGATAAGTTTTTAATACTGTCTTTACTGTAATCAAATTTAACCTTGTCTACTAAATCAGAGAGGAAGTGATCAGTTTAAAATACATCAAAAGATCTACATAGATGAAAAATGAAATCAAAATTCGTTTTGGTATCTGCAATGGTTAAAATGACACTCTAATTGCTCAAAAATCAAACATCACAAAGCTTAGTGTGTAATTTTAATCATTGATGAGCTCCAGGTTAATTATCCTCATGGCATGCATGCAGCTTTTAAAACCCACCGAAATAATCTGATAACCATAAGCATGAAAAACTAATAATTTTCTAATTAGTCCACAAATATTAATGTTTACTTTTGAAGTTACCAAGTGTGCACAAACAATGTATACATACTGAAGGCAGCCAAAATGCCTAAAATATAATCCCCTGCTAGACTGAAGGAAATGAGGAAGTCAGGAAGAGACTAGAGAGTTGGAGTGGAAGCAGAGTGGTAAATAATACTGAATTAATGATCCTGGATTAAAATGAAAAGTTCCAAAACCCAGGGAGCATTTTTTTGTGTTTTTTTTGGGTTTTTTTTTTCCTATAATAAGGTAACTTAGGCTGGTATATGGAAAAAGAGTCACCTTGATTACAAAAGTAAGAAAAGTTCCCACTTTATGGTGTTGTAAAGGATTTTCTAAGCTATATTTTTATAATTGTTTTATTTCTGTTTGACCTGTAGCCCTACAACGGATCTCAGCCTACAGAAACACTAGCTAGGACTCTTACACACTAGCTGAATGCACTTCAAATGAGTTGTATACAATCTGTAGTTCAGAATTTTGGCCAGTTGCTGAATGAACTCTGCAACGTATCACCTCAACATTTCTCTATACAAAGTAGATCCTGCCTTTTTATTTTATCTTAATAGAGCCAGAAGTAACTTTCAAAAATGTAACAACATTATTGCTATGTGAAAAAAAATTATGAAAACTACCCTCAAGAATCCATCACAGGTCAAAGCAGTACGACACATTTTGTTACAATACTCCCACATAATTTTATAGGAAACCGCCTATCAATTTCTTCTCAATAAGCTACACATTAATCAGAAACTGAATCAAGTACATAATAAGTCTTTTATACAATCAAATTTACATTTCATTCCAAAAGCAACCATAGCAAACCTATCTAGATTGATACAGCTGAATAACATATTACCTGATTTTTAAAATTTGCAGCTATTGACTATGACCATGGCAATGTTCACCAGTATATTTTGATGGAATCACTTTAGTTTGTACAGTTAAAAAGTTATTTAGATTAGTATATACAGTGACACTGAATATGATGCTAAGTAATTTCATTGCCATCAATGTCAGACAAGATCTTTCTTAGATCAATATGACCCATGTAGGAAATTTATACTAAAGTTTTAGAAGTCCCAGTAAAAAGACCACAAAGACAACCATTTAGCTTAAACCACCTAATTCATTTCAAAATGACTGCGTAACAAGTAAACTCATTATAAAAGCTGCTTCACCATTTAAGCTGGTTTCTTTTCAGTCTTTACCAATTTCTGTTGTCGACTGCCAAGCATTCTATTCCTTAAAAATCACCAAAGTCCTCAAGAAATCCCAAATAGAAAACCTAATATAATTTTAATGCTAAATTCAGAACAATACATACCTGCTGGTCTGCTTAGAATATGTGTACACATTTTTTGGTATTCTCACTAATTCACAAGATCAGTGACTTTGATCACGTAAATCCCTTTTTCGGAACTAATGGACAATATGCAGAAAAAGAACTTTTATTGCTCGTTCTGCCTTGCTTTCGTCCTGCAGTCACTGCTGCCTAAACTCAGCTCTGCTAAATGACCAAACCCACCTACAAGGAGCCGGGCTAATGAAAGGGGGTGCTTTCTGAACAATAGAAGAATTCCTTTGCATTCAGCAAGCAGAGTTCCCATTAGAACCCAAAATCAGAGAGGCCAGTTTTACCTCTTTCTTTTTTTTTTTTTTTTTTAATTGAGATTGTCCCAGCCCTCCTCTACGGTCCAGTGAGACAGTGCTTGTGAAATGATTAAAAAGAACGTGATCTGATCAAGAGGACAGAATAATGGGAAAGGAATGCTAGGTTAGCCACTCTGCTAAGTGCTGGGAAAGAAGACCAATGCACCCCTTAGTCTATTGTTTTTATTCTCCTCTGCTCTTCAGCCACCTCATAGGACTTTGAGTCTTTATTTACTCCATTTTAAACGGGTTAAAAGTTGTCCACTTACAAGAGAATTTGGTAACAAGTTACAAATCCTAAAAAAAAAAAAAAAGAAAAAAGAAAAAAAAGAAAAGAAAAAGAAAAAGAAAAGAAAGAAAGAAAGAAAGAAAAATCCTTGAATTATATCAAGTTTCCAAAAGGTCATCACTGTCTCTGCTGTGGCCTTTTCCCCATTCCAAATCCTCTATCAATATGTCATAGTGAGTTAGGCAAAGACAAAAGAGAGGCGCAGTGTGAAAACGGCACATATATCTAATCCTGACAAAGCAATGAATAGACCTTCACAAGTATAATTATACTTGTTTATTTGTTGCCACGTACAGAGAACTGATGAAAAAAAATCCATCAAAGTGGTATTATGCAGACACCAAGAGCTTCTTTTCTTTGGTTGCTAAAGCCACATTGAGGCTTAAATTCCTTATTGTTAAATTCAGAAGGAAGAAAAAAAAAAGATTTTTGGCTGGACTTTTTTTTTTTTTTTTTTTTGCATCAGTTGCTGACAGATCTTTTGTGTACTAGGGTGTATTAGCTCACACCGCTACCTCATTTTTGCCCATGTTGGAATTCATAATTACAAACTACTGTACAGAAGCTTTTAAAAGGGCGTGGTGTCCTGACCAGGAGAAGAAGGTAGTGAAATTGCCCTTTTCTCTTAGTCTGTCTTTTGATATATCAAAACACAGGTAAAGTACCTGTGTGGCAGCACCATTCACGTCAGAATACATCTTTGATCTCAGCCTTTTCCCTTGGCGCTGGTGGTTTTCCTTAGGCAGCTTTCTCTGCAATTTGCTTATTTTAGTATATGTTTAGTATTTCATTCAACATTACATAACTTGTTTCCCATTGCAGTATTAAAAACGTTAGCAAGAAGGAAGGCAAATACGACGATGTCAAAGGATTGAAATATTAAGTATAAAGATTTCAAATCCAACTACTAAGGAGCCATTATGTTCCAATAGACACTAAATCAAATAACTTAACAAAAGCACATTTTTTTGAGGTGTGGAGGGGGGGAGCCGAACGAGCCTTTTTTTTTTCTTGCAGGATAGAAATATATCAAAGTAAAAGCAATCTGCATAGTTAATGTTTGTGAGCTTTACAATTTAAAACAGAAAAGCTGTAATTTTTCTTTGCTGGCAATCTGGAAACACTCTGGAGTTAATTACAGCTGATTCGGAGTGAACCACACAAACAAAGACCAGTCTATGTCCAGACAATTATACTGCATTAACCAGCTTAGAGCTTCCTGCTGATGTTTCAGGGCTCTTCTGTTACACCCTTCTACCTTCCCAGCACGAGAGAAAATGCTTCTGCAAGAAGGAATTAATGAAGAGAACTGCAAAAGAATGTGTGACGACCTCTTCTGACACGGCAAAAACTTTCCACCCATGTCACGACAAAGGGGAGAAGGTAATTAAGTTTGAATAGAAGGATGTAACCAAATGTATTAAGCATTTAAAACAAGCAAATTTTTAAGGAGGGAGAGTTTACAAAAACAAACCTGAGTGTGCGAGTCAACTAAGTCATTTCCCCTTATTTTCCTCATTAAAGTCTAAATTAGCTGTTCAATGCAGATTTATTTCCTACTCTACAAGCAGGACCCTTGTGATTGACACGGTTCTTCTGCCTCCCATGCTAGCTCTTCCTCTCCTCTACTCCCCCCTCATTTTCTCTCATTCCCTCTCACATCTCTAAACTTACATGGACTTTATATGACAATTGCCTATCATTAAGCATATGTGTTGGAGAACCAAAAAGAAAAGGTACAGTTTGCCTGTGAGTCCAACAGTTCTTAATTTGTTTAGTTGTGGGAAATAGGAATTTTACTCAGTTTTCTTCACAACTTTAATCAAACTCCAGCTACTTTCCTTAGAGAGAAATCAATAATCTCTCCTTAACCAAATTACACTATTATATGACTCATTTTATTTGTTTGCTTCGGGAAAATTTCATAATCAGTGAGCAAGATGGACTCAATACTTTAGTTATCCTCTGTAAACAAACTTTGGTACTTCCAACCAATCTCGTTGATTTTTAATTTTCTTAGTCTTTCTAATTGAAAAGGAATAGTTTGCATTGGTGTGAGACAAGGACATGAACTGTAATTATGTTCAGTGCCTCTTTCTGATTCTTTCTTTGATACTGTTTTGCTAGTATTCCAGCTGACATTGGGGCTTTGTAGTGATTGCTTCATTAAAGGGTAAGGATGTCCTAATCAGCTAAAGCATTACTAGAAAGCTGTTGTTTGCCAATACTATGACAATATACTAGCTTCCCCCCCTTTCTTTATAGAAGAAAAAGGTACATCTGAGTGCCAGTTACCCAGCCATACTTAAGTATTATTCATCTTCCCTTTTTCTCAAATATGCAAAGTAGGATTAGAGTTAAATGACTAGATGATACTTTTCATTTTTCTTCCCTAAATAAATGTTAATCTACAAATCAAGCATGTGTTGTCTTAGTATACATATAAATATAATCTGAAAATATTAAACAGTTATGTAAATTACACTCAATTTTGTAAAGCATCTCAATAATAGACAGAATCACTTTCCCTTCTCATACTCCTCTCCCTCGATCCCTACTATATCTGAAAGTTCAAGTAAATACCACTTCTAAATATAAAGCTTAAACAGGGAGTCCTTTTAGTTTTCCTTGGAAAAACATAGACTGTCTCAATCATTTTTAGAAAATTATAAATCATTTTGCCATGTTTTTTGTTTATATTTCTAGTCTTTAAAATGTAATTGACTAATCTCTCTGGCTTACACATAATCTAAGATTGTTTACTTGATAATGATTTTAAGTTGTCACATAGTAGCATTTAAAAAACTTACCATAATTTGTTTTATAAAGGTATATATAACCATTGAATATTTGGCTTCAAAAAGAGATTTACCAGACTAGTGAAAAACATTCCACACATATATTTATCTCATGTACAATATGAAGATAGTATATTCTAACATGTACATGTATTTTCTCCTTCTTTATCTATTATATAAAATGCATTATTGAACTACTGATACTTAAGTACTTAAAAGAAAAACAATTGTATAATTATCTGTATTTCATGATTCCCAAGAATATGATCTCATAACAAATGTAACAGCAAGTGTAATAAAGTGAGTACATTCTTACTTTAAAAAAAAATGTCATTCTTTGCAGGCTAAACCTACCATAATTATCTTTATAAAGCTAATTACAGGTCAGGTATTCCACCAAACATTCTTATTCTCTGAGCAATGATTTCAATGATTTCAAAATAGTTTTAATGAATAAAGTTATATGCATAAATTTTAAAATCACTACCAAGTACCTCTTATTATACAATACTCCTAGAGTCTACAAAATACAAGTCTCTTTTTATACCGCTTTGTAAATACTTTAAGTCACTTTATATTATAAACCACATAGGACTAACATACTAGAGAACATAAGTGGAATGCCAAGTTTTCTTCTGGATGAAATATTGGCAAATTTATGTTTGATCCTTAAGATTAGTTGGTTATTTTATTTCTATTATGAAGAGCCCTTTGTTTGTGTGTGTGTGTGTGTGCGTGCGTGTGTGTGTGTGTGTGTGTGTGTGTGTGTGTTTGGCCTGAAAGTTAATTTGACTGCTGTCCATAAGTGAAGTGAGCAATTCAGTAATTAACTTTTGTGTTTTAAATGTATGAACTTTAATTAGATTTCATTATAAACAAACAAACGTCAACCATAATTATAAGCTCCTTGGTTTACCCACATATTATCCCTTTTCAAACAAACTTGATGTCAGACAAATTAAAATCAAGCAGCCAGCAATTTTGAGTTGAATTTTACATGATCTGCTGGTAACCTGATTACTTTAACTTCAATATCATTACAGGAAAAGTATTTCAGGAAAAATAATGACAAGAATTCCAACAGGAGACAAGCTTAATTGTATTGATTCAAAAGATGCATGTTCATAGGAACCATGTTGAAGGAATAATGTTATCTCAAATCTACAGTTTCTATTAAAATGAAATTGTCCAGCATGAAAGAGGCAATTAAGATTAGTGTCTGCAGAACTAGAGATACTAAACTAACTAAATAATTATCTGGGCCCAATTATCTTATACTTTAGGTAGCAAAATACCAGTGTGGGGCAACTATAAGGCATGAGGTTTGCAGGTTTATTTACTGACTGGTGTATCTATTAGGACCAAGAACAAGTGGAGCTGTCAGGACATAATGAAGGTAAATGATTAGTTAGCACCAAGCCTGAACTCTTCTTCAATGCAATAAGAGTTAATTAAAGTTTACCACCAAACATCAACCAAAGCAGGATGTTGATCAGGTTTCAGCATTAAGTGCAAACAGACAATAGTTGGCAGCAATTAGTGCAGCTATCAAATGACATGCAATGATAATTATACATTTAAAACAGCTAAAGAGCTGAGGGAAAAACTAATCAGCTTCTTTGACGACAAATACTCAAAGGGCAGGAAACAGGTATCAGATTATTTCACTTTAACACTGTAAATCAATCGAATTAAACAAGAAAAGGTTGTATGGGTGCATTATCTGAAAGAGAACAGTTCACTGGATTCAAAATGAAATAAATCTGCTAGTATTGGTCTATCAAAGATAAGAACTTTTGTAGCCAAAGAAAATAAGTTACTTTTCAATTAAAGTTTTGGAATGAAGTCTGTGTAAAGGAAGTTTAGCTTCTTAGTCTTGGGTAAATTCAACAAGGCAACAAGTATTTCACCATAATTACTGTTACTTAAATGAGGCATTAACTTCGACTTTAAAATACTATTCAAAAGTACATTGTGCCTGAATCTTATCTTTGTGTACCCAAATATTATCTCCCCCAAAAGCTTTCAGATGTTAAGATCAATTTTTTTTTTTTTTAGTGCAGCCAAATTTAAAACGAAAGTCATATATACATATTTAGTGTATGTTATTGCAAGTCTTTCCTTGATGTCCTTCAAATCCAGGGCTTCAATCTTGCTGAAATCAATGAACCTGAATGAAACACATCCCTTAACATAATGGTTATGTCACCTCACTCTTTTCCATAGTTCCCGGCCTGCATCCTAGAGCATAAGTCTAGAAATACACCCGTACTCATGACCCCACCTCTCCAGCTTCCCAACTAATTCTGTTATGCTAAGGATTTGTACACAGTGCTGGCTAATCCCAATATTTCCCTGGAGCTAAATCTAAGCCATGGCTGACTCCCAGCACAAAAATGTCTCTCTCCAAAAGCCCTTTAGCCCCCTTCAGCACTCATACACTCATTGGTCCTGACATTTTCACTTCAGCCATGACAAATGAGCTGATGACTCTGATGTGATTGCATGGGAGGATGGCTTTATCTAAAGATATATCATTAACTCTCATCACCATCTCCTAATATGGCTCTTCTGGGTTAATGTGTTGTGAAAATTTGAGGAAATTTTTGTGTAAATATATGCGCTTTAAGTAGTAAGAGACCAACTTCATCAAAAGGAGAAAAGAGTAGCCAAAGTGGACACGATCAGGGGAGGGGGAAAAAAAAGACTAGCATTAACTAAATGTCGCACTGGGGATTTAAGTAACTCTACTCAACCTCTGCCCCAGTGCAAACCAGCCAGCTGACCGTCTCTTAAAGGTCCCTTCTCTTCAACATGGGTGGCTGGAGCACAGCATCACTTGTAAGTTGGCACAAATAAAGCTTCTCAGATAAACATGGCTAATCAATCTGCAAGCCCAGGTCTTTATTTTTCTCCCAGTGTAGTACGTGTTTTATTCTTGAACCCTTAATTTCCCATGTTATGAAATCTCTCTAAATTCATTTTAATGGGGAAAGGGATTGTCAAAGTCCATTTCACTCCAAGATCATTGTATTCTTCAATTAGAAGGAAGCAGTATTTTTCCACCTACTATTAAATGTGAAACTTGTCAAGTTGCAAAGGAGAGGGGAAAAGGAAGCCTTTCCATTTAGCATAAATATCACAACCTTTAGGTTAAGTTAGAACCCAAGTTCCAGTTATGTAGTTCTTGTTATGTATACTATGGAGTTTACAGAGTAGATACTTGTTATAACCTCTTCTCTCATTTCATCTGAGAACACACAGCCAATCAGAGTCAACTGTAGCATAACAGACCTCAGGAAAGGAGGTCAGGCTTTGAGGTAAAGTGCTATTCACTCTTGGACCATGCAAGGAGCTCTTTATTCCTGTTCTTATTGGCATCAGTCCCCCTTACTAGAGCAAGAACAAAGCCAAGTGCTCGTGTGAGGTTTATGAATAAATCAGAGGTGAGCCACTGTAAGTGCTGCCCATGATTTCCTTGTTGACAGTGAGCACTTAAACAGGCTTCTATGACCAGGGACTTCTGGCAAACCATAATGATTCCTAATCTGCACCCTGCTTCATTTCAAGAACTAAATGACCCACCCCATTTTTCCTGCAAGTTTTCACCTTTCAAGCAATTCTTGTCCTATCTCAAGCAGCTTAACTTTAAAATCCCAGAGCAGTCAGCTTGTGCTGTGGTCATCACAGAAATTGTACCAGCTGAAAAGTCTTCCTTTGCTTGGAAAAATTCCACAAATGAAAATATCTCCAGCATAACAGAAATTATTCTCACATTAATATTATAGACTCTTTACATATGGCAGTAGCTAATTCCACTAAGGTGAAAAATACGAAATGATCTGCAGAAGGGCACATACACATTAGATCTGATCAGCGAGGCTCTGTAACTATGTGATGTTTCCCAGGAATTTCTCTGAGATTCAGTTTCCTTATGGGTTAAACAAAATGATTATGCTACATCCCTTCTGACTGCAACAATCTATGGCTCTGCTAGAAAGACCCATTCAGATTGCACTGAAGATAGTGTTCCCTATGGAGTTTTCCAAGACAAACCCAGATGTTTTTAAGGTTGTTTATTTCTTTTCAAGAAGATCTCAAGAAAAGAGGCAGATTCCAGTAGAATAGTAAACTGAAGCTTTCTGTGTACATTTTTAATGAACTACTATTCATTTTTTCATTCATTCAACAGACATTTTATTAAGCACCAAGGATTTGCCAATAATGTCCACCACAATACAGTGATTAAATAGGTATGGTTGCTGCCCTCATGGAGGCTGAAATTTATTTGGAGGAAACACTTAAATAAGCATCATGAAAAATGCTGAGATGCTAACTGTTTTTCTTTCAGTGAAATGTATCATTTCCTTATCAGTACTCAATAAAGGCTTAGCTTTATATTAATGTATTTCTTATCAAGTCCAGGGCCAGTTATAAATGACCAGAATACAGGCAAGGCACACATTTTGTTTTTAAGAAAAATTTTAACAAAGATTTTGAGCCACACACATTAAGCAAAAAGCAAACTCAAAGCTGAAAACTTATGATCCAAGTACACTTACATTTCCCATAACAATACAAATCATAATTTTAAATGTATTTTATATGTATCACAATGGGAAATTATTATGAATTTTAAAAAGAAAGTCCATAATATAAATAGATTTTTGTTTTTAGATAGTCCAAAAAGTGTATTATAAATTTATTAACCCTTGTCATGAATCTTATCATCTTTGAACCTGGGTACTCCTCTAATGAATAATGCATTATTACAAAAAGATAAAGGATTGTGATGTCCTCCAACAACAGATAAGCCTGCAGTCTCATAAGTTGGCTATAAAATCCCTCAAGAAAATTTAAAGGTTTAAGGTTTGTACAGTATTACTGGAGTATTTAGTAATTGGATCTCTTCTCTAAGTGGGTATGAATCTTGATCAACAGGGTGCCAATGTCATAGTATCTATACTCCTTTCGTTGTGTATCAAAATATCAAAATACCAAAAACATGGAAAGGTATTTCTATGGCATCTAATCCAGTTTTTGGAAATCCTCTAATTCAAAGGCTTTCAAACAGGCTGGGTCAACAAGACTGAAATAAACACTGTGGTATCGTCTATTATTGCATGTAATGGACAGTCTGGGATCTTGAGTTCATGTAGATAGACTAAGGTCTGAATTATTTAAAAACGATTTCTGTTCTAATTTGCTTCTTAGAAAAAGACCCAGAAATGCATTCAACGTCTAAAAGCCCTCCAAAGCAAAACAACCCATGATGATGGAGTGGTAGAGGTGGAGGACGGTCCTCCTAGATGTCATCTAGGTGTGTGTCAATAAGAATATACCTTTTATGCATACCCGTTTCCCAGTTTCTACTTGCATCTGTTATAAGAGAGAGGGCATCTGTACTCACAAGACCTATGTAGACTTGCTTTATCAAATCCTGTTCAGTTGAGTATTACATTAAAACCAGCTATTGAAAATAAAGAAAAAGGGAACATAGGGTATCGGGCCCTGTCACATTTACTTATTTTGATGTTCACAACGCTTTAATGTTACGTAATCTCTACAACAACTCTGAGATACAAATGAGGACACTGAGGCTTAGAAAGGTTGAATCATTTGGATAAGATGATCCATTATAAGAATTTAATTCAGGTGTCTCGTAGCTCTAGCACAATTCCTCATGGTCATTGAGTGGTCAAAAACGGAGGAGATTTTCAAACATCTGAAGCCTAAGTCAAAATAAACTCATTTAAAAAGGAATCCAAAGTAAACAGAATCAAAAGAATGTCTGTTTTTTACTGTCATTCTCTCTGCACTATGCTGTCTTTAAAATATCACAGCACTGTCTTCATTTACTTTCCCTACACAGAATAGAAATCTTATTCTTCAAAACACCATGTTCATGATTATTAAGCATACATTTTAAGTCACTGAGGTCATCAGTACTCTTATGAATCATAAACTCATCTGGACCATTCAAGTCTGACCTCCTAATTAACCCAAAAATATGTTTACAGTCACAGTGATAAGATGCCATCCAGAGTGTACTTGTACTTGTATTTGTCTGCACCGCACATTTTCCTTTTCTTCTCTATCTCCAAGACCCATTCAGTCACATAACAAACCCTTTTCCAAACAGCCAATATAGCTGTGTGACCATTGGTCCTAGAGTTGGGATATCTGAATTCTTGTCCTGACATTTTCCTACCTTGCTTGGTAATTCAATGATCATTTCTCCTGAATTCAATATCCCATATTTTAAAATGAGCTGGCTGAACTGAATAACTCTAGGGTATTCTCAGGCTTTAGCATCTTGATGGTTTCCAGTTGCCTTACAAACCTACCTGTTATTTTCTGTTGTGGTCATGTTGGCCAGCTCTTAGAAAATGAAAGGAATTTAGTCTACAGAGAGAAAATTTCACAGGCTACCCTTAGGAATACATCTACATCTAAAAAGGAAAGAGAGACAGTGACATGGAAAAAGGGTGGCTGGGTGTGTACGTGTCTTTATACACACTCCTAGTTTGTATATACTAAACCAAAGATATGATTCGTTCTCAATTGAGCAGCAGGCTCATAAAATTTTAAGTAATACTTGCACTATTCCTAACTGTATGGAAAAAAGTACTAAGAACTGTATTTTAGAGAATCCGCATTAAGAAAGCCTTTCAGGTTTAATGAAGGTACTTTGGGAAAAGATTGGACTTCTTCAATTTACTCTTTCAAGCATGCGAATTTTAAGATTCTCCATAAACTTCCTTCTTACAAAGTTTTATTGTATTTTGTTTTGTTTTGTTTTGTTTTGTTCTTAACAGTACAACCAGGTGGCACACACCAGCTCACATGTTTTTGTATTTTAACCATTGTTAAAGCTATGGATTTCCTTTCTTCTTTACAGTGAAGGAAAAGAATTTTATGGACAGTTATAAAATGCATATTTTAACCGAAAAGTCAATTTTCCCTGGTTAAAATGATTTAGGACTGAGTAAATACTTGCAGAGTGCTTTCTGTTTTTATAGCTAGAACACAATAGAACCTATAAACTCTGTCGTCAGAGGTATGTGTTATAGCGCGTACCATTCAGAAATTATCAACTGTGCACTGTTGTCTCCCCAGGACAAGCAAACATGAGGAATGATCAGTCACCTAAATACATGATGCTGGTGTGTGAACTCCTGACCTGAATGACTAAAACACCTACTCGGGACTTGTCTTGGACCATCAGGGCATTATGACATATTAACCAAGTCAAGCTGCCCAATTCTTAAATGTTGTTTGTTTATTTTTTCAATCTCCAGAATGTTAACGTGGCTAATTATATCAGAGATAAGTTGCTTGCCAAATAGGACTTCAGTGTCAGCCGTTTTTAAGTTGTGTGCATACATTCAAAAATAGCTCAAAATGGCAAATATTTTATTTCACTCACAAACCTTTAAGAGAGTAGGGGAGTGGAGAGCAGCCATTCCTGGACTGAGGATTGTATGTCAAACGTGAAACCATATCAAACTTTCAAGGCAACTTGTGAACCTCTGAAACTAGGGAATTAACAGAACATCAAATCCAGCAAGATCACAGGGGCACAATCCTTATGCAAGAAAATAATGCCATTGAGCCCTCATTAAAAGACCATTTCGTCCTTAGCCATCAAAGACTGTGAGTGCACTAAGATCTTGGTTATATCATCAGGGATAACGAAAACAAGTGCCAAGAGAAATTGTGCACTTTTAGTTCTCACATGTGTCCATCTGTTCACATATAAACATATATTCTGCTTTCTGTCTGATTCCTAAAATCTTGATATCAGAATACCCTGGGCTTTTGCCCATTTCCTAAGAATGCAGACATCACATAAGCTACTATTAACCCATGTGTGATCCACTTCCATGGTGGCTGGAAAGCTGCCAGTTACAACACATGGTGCTTGGTTAACAATGTCTTAAAATATAAATGAATTTATTTTTTAAATTAACACATTTTTCTTATGGAAATACCTTAATAAGCCCTTCTGCATGTAAAATAGCCTCCATGTGGATTTTTTTTGTTCTTTTAAGACTTTTTGCAAGCATATCATAAAGTTAACCATAAAACTTTCTGAAACAATCCAGAATTTCTTGACAAATTTTTAAAAGGACTCTAGTAAAGAATTTTGGTGACTTTATATAACAAAGATCAAACACTTTTCCTTTACAATATTCTGTACTCAAGAGGCAACCCTTATCCTTTAATTTACGTGAAAACACTTCTGATTTCCCAAGTTTCCATGTAACCATCTTAATAGTACCTCAGCAACTGAACTGCTAAAGTGTGATGAGGCCGACAGACGTTCTACACTCTGGGAAGAAAACAAGTTAGGTTAACCTCTGGTGGAATCTTTCAGTCCTGCTCTGGGGCAGCTTTCCATGCTCATCTGTGGTGACCCCCAAACCGGAAAGAGCATGTTTAAAATGTATACCTATATAATTATCCCCACTGAATTTGTTTTACATATGTACAAAAGAATCAATTCCCACCTTTGAAGGTGTCTCAACACTTACAGTATTTTAACTGCCCTAATTATGGTTGAAGAAACATCATTAAGAGGGAGCCCTGACCATGTTGTCAACTGATAACCAGTTACAACTCTAACTAATGACAAGAGAAAACCTTACTGCAAACGTCTCCGAGAACGAACATCCAATACTTAGACATTTTATAAAGGACTTAGCTCAAAATGAAATGCACCATATACCTACAAGGCAACAGGAAGATGAATGAAATCCTCAGAAAATAACTCTGTATCCTGGTTGACGAACCCCTCCCAACCACAAGAGCTGACGGGCCACTTAAAACACTTAACATTGCCACAAGTGAGGACACACAGCTCTTTCCCAAATGAGCTATTTATAGCCTATGGGGGTGGTGGAGGAACACCATATAGTCCATCAACATAAATTAAATATCCACACCACTCTCGTGGCCACCTCTGAAGTAACTGTTTTCGACAGCAAAGTGCTGGGAATTCGTGACGCCCAATAGTCAATATTTGGCGAGGCTCGCATGTTTCTGAAAACTCTGCTACATACAAACCCCTGTTTATCATCCTCTAGCTGCACAATTGTCATACATAGTACTTCCCAGTGACGATGAAAACACAGGGCACCTTATAAGGTGCTGAAATCTGAGCCCCTGCTTGTTTTCTCAAGTCCTGGACAAACATAACTTTAGAGAGAGCAGAGCATAGGCAGAAAGAAAGAGGGGCCAGCATTTTCATCTTCTTTCATCTCAGTCATTCAGTCAGCCATTCAGAACCCTATTCAACAGAGCTTTTCATTATGCAAAAAAATGCTAATCCTTTTCCGATGCTTTCACACTTGTATAAACCCCCATTCCTTCAACTGAAAAGCAATTATATCAGTTTACCTTTCTGTCAAAAACAGGATTAATATTCCAATAACAGAATCTCCTTTCTTTTCCTATCTTTTTGCTTTAGGAAACTAGAGATTATGAGTAGAGGCATTCTTAGGACAAGAATACGTTATTTTAAATATGACTGTGTTAACCAATGAATGGAGAAAAGGAGAATGATCGGAAGAAGAAAAAGTCCCCCAGCATACTGCAGAAACTCTTTTCTGTGACAGAACTGACCTTCCCTTTGCAGATGCCCAAAGAGACTGAGACTCACTCTGGTCTATTAATCAGAAACAAATTATGAAAGAATGTAGCTGGACTGGTTGACACTATCCTGTCTTGGGAGACTCAGTAACAGCCTGGTAACAATGTCCTCTTCATGGGTAATGAACAGCCATGACAAATGGGGCAGAGAAACTATTTATTTGCATATGCAAATTCTCACACAAGGGAAACATGTACAAACAAGTGTCATTGTAAGGTGGATTAGGCAAACAACGCTTTCTTTTTAGGACATTCTGCAGCCCAGAACATTAGTCAGCACAATTAAACCAGTCTCCATGGAGACTAATGAAATTTCACCATGGTATGAGTTAAATTAGATAGCTAGTTATGTGTTTCCACAATCCAACTTGAAATCCATTATTGTTTCAGAACAATACAGCAATTGTGCCTAGCTGATCTTTGCCAGCTCAACAAGCTCCTAAGTTGACAATTTGCATATGTTAATATAATTAAGCACTAATTACATGAAACTTGTACATATTCACATGCACTTTCCCTGGGCGCTTTTCAGTTTGAACCTTGGCCAAGTCTTTAACCCTTAGAATGGTCTGAGAGGATAGAAACTCTGCCTGTGGGTACAGCCCCTAGGCAGACACAGAAAGGCTCCTCATTTATAAACACAAAGCTTAACCTGGCTTCTCATATTTCTAGCAACAATGACAGAAAATATTTTGTGAGTGTGGTAGGGACCAGAAATGAGGGAAAAGGGGGAGTGGATTAGTCTTTAAACACTTATAACGAGTATCTTCTCATAGAAAAGCAATAACATCCATTTCAAGAAAATGTTAAGAATTTGCTCTCACTGACATTGTGGAACCTTGGGAGATGAAAATGGTTTGACAACAGCAAAAATGGCAAGTAGAAAAGGAAAAGGGAGCATCAGCACCTAATGAGCTTTACATAAATATATGCAGAGGCAATTAAGCAATGTTAATTACTATGACAGCAGTTAATTGAATATAATTAGATATTTTAAGCCACTGAATAAAGCATAGTTAAGATTAATTTTATTGAGATTAATTGTAAATAAGGATAGATTAACTCTATGTTTTGACAGGCATAAAAAGTAGTTCTGCAAATTAAGCAGGAGCGTGGCCACCAGTCCAAAAATCATATATTATTTTAATGTCACACCTCAGAATCATCCCCTCAATAAACATGACTTTTCAAACCCAAACAGACAGGAATCTTGAAGAAAAACAAACAGCTTGCAGAGATTAAAGAGCCTTTTGTCCTTTTTCATGTGCATTTCTTTTAACAGACTAAATTAAGCGAGTCTGGTGTACGTTTTTTAGGAAGGAACATTTCACACTGAATGGAAAAAATGTTCTATCACATATGAAATTCGTGCAGCTGTGCGGAACTTGGTCCAGATGGTTTTAGACTATAAACCACCACCAAATGATAGACAGTAGGCCTTCCCAAGATTATGTGATAAAGTCACAATCTTTTTTTTTTTTGACCTCCCAAATTTCTGCTTTGTATTATTTCCAATCAAATCTCATATTTTCTTTTACAAATGTGTTTCTCCAAGAGGGTTAAAAGAAACATTGTACCCACTAAGTACTGGAAATAAATGTACAATGAACTGGAGAAGGCCTCCTTTAACAGTTATCAGCTAAATCATTCAGCCACAAAATGCAATGATAGCTATGACAACAATGTATGCAGATGACAACACTTGATTATTACTCTTACAAACAGTGGTTTCTGGAAATATTTCTTAGGAAAATACTGCTAAGTGAAAATCCCTCCCAAATACTTTCACACCAAGCCAATTCATGCATACTCCTTAAGGAAATTAACACAGTCCTCAAGAATGCTGAACAAATCACTAATAAGAAAGGAACTTCAATTGATTTTGAAATAAATCAATAGGTGATTAACATAATATTTTTAAAGCAGCAGAATGTGTGTGTGTGTTGCATAAACATATATATTATATTTCCAATACCTCTTAGCTACTAATCGAACAAGGGCTTTATGCTATTGAGCATGCCTCTATACTACCACACAACTTCCTTAGGATGCCCTTAGTCTTTATAACGAAAATCCTAAAATGGTCTGTGAAACAAGACTACGACAAGCCATTCTGCAGTGAAAGATTTTAAATCATCCAGCCTCTTCTAATAGACTTGAGACTTATTGAGGTAGAAACCATAAAAAATGAAGAAGGGAAATTTAATCCCTGAAATATTGATTTGCACATTAATATCATATAGGCAGAGGGCAATTTGGCTTCGTGGAAATGACACATTGTCGACCCTTGGTGAAGTCAGAGCCAATCTAACTGCTGAACATGTCTGAATCTCAAGAGTTATTAAGGGCTTCCCTTCTTGCCTTTATGACTTTTCTTCAGCCTACCAATGCAATCTTAAATGTATTATCTTTAAGAAATAATTGTAAAACCTCAGGGGTTTTCCAGTTAATGGAAGGGAGGCCAAACCACATCAGATTCTGAAATGCAACATTAAACCTTTGCAATCAACAAAACCACCCCAATTCTCATCCATCCAGTGGAGGATCTAATATTGTTATTAGAGATAATCAAATTTCATTGTGTAAATTTAGGCTCATGGTCAGAATGAAAGCAGTAAATTCTGCAATATTAAACAGCGATTTTCTCAGCATCCTTTATGCTTTCCTTTGCTGGTGCAGCATCTTTAAAAATAATCCAACTAGCTCAAAATTAATGAACAGATTTGGGCTCATCTACTAAAAACTGCAAAAGAGTACAATAGAGCTGAACATGTTTCCTTCATTTTTAACTTTTAGTGGCAACTTTCACTTCCTACACCCAGAGCCCAGTCTCCCTGTCTAACCTCACAGTTGGTGCTATTGCTTTGACTTACACAGCTGGTTTACCTGACCTTTCTTTGTTCCTTAGGTACATTTCACTTTTCAGATTTATGGTATTTCCCCCATATTTCATTGGCTCTATCTTCATTGCCATAAAAATGAAAACACTCAAATATGACTTTACTTTTTTTAATCCAAAAGCAACCAGCTATTGAATAAATACACAGTGATGCTCTCGCCTCAGTTTATGCCATAAATATTAAAACCATTAAAAAATAACTATATAAACCTTATGATCCCCACACTGAAGCCAGGTGCAAGAGGTTAAAACAGCTGGCTAGCCATCTTTTATTTTTGTGTGCCTTCCTGCTGATTGAAACCGCAAACGTTGAAAACCATCAAATATTCCCTTAAGGATTTTCTCTTTTTAAGACCAGGAAGGAAAAAAGAAAACCTTCATTTTCTGTAATATGCTCCTCTGTGGAGAAGAAAAACTCTAAAACACAATCAGTCACAGAGGTGGTGAAATAATTCCAAATATCTCCTTTCTGTTGTATTTAAACCATCATTTCCAACAACTTCTATGCACAATTGTTTTTTATTCTTCAGTTAGAAAACAGAAAAGAGGGGAAAAAAGAAAGAAAGAAAGAAAGTCTGAGCTTGCTCTGTCAGTTTTGCCAGTAAATATAAAGTAAAACAAATGTTGATGGCACCGAGAGTGTTACATACCCGGGCTGTGTTTTTGCATTGCTCTCAATGGAAGCGATCGATGCCCGTGTCACTGTCGCGTCCCAATCGCAGCCAAGTCTCAGCCTTAATCTAAGCAACACCCGAAAAGGCAGCGGCAGCCGCAGCCTCTCCCTGACTCTTCCATCCATCCACCCAACTAAAAATATAATACTACATATGAGCTTTAACCACTCCACGTTTATAGGGATCAAGCCACTGAAAATCCAGGAGAACACAATAAAAAAAAAAAAAAAAAAAAAAAAAAAAAAAAAGAACCCTCCTTCTGTCTCTTGTCTCTCTCTCCTCTCTCTCTCTCCTCTCTCTCCTCTCTGTCTCTCCTTTTGCCATCTACATGATCCTTGATTAAACATGGAACAGAGTTATTAAAAAGGGGGGGGGAAGGACTCAAGGAGAGGAAATGCAACTGTCAGAAATCGGGACCGCCAGATTTCCTGGTGAACCTGCCTCTGTCTGAGTCAGTGTCAATCCACCATCTTCCGCCAGTGAACTTGTCTTTGGGTTTTTGTTTGGTTTGGGGGGGGGGTGTTGTTGTTGTGTATGTGCTTTTTTTGGAAGGGGGGAGGGGAAATGCAAGGTGGGGGCTGGAGGTGGGGGGGGAGTAGGGAGAACGTGTGTGTCTGTGAGTACGTGTTGAGTGTGAGTGTGTATGTATGTGTGTGTAGGGGTCGGGGTGGGGGTGGGGGGGTCCGTGTTTGCGATCTGAACCTTTGGTACCTACAAGGAGAGTGTCTCACCGAACGGTAGCTAAGATCTCAGCAGAACCGCGCGGAAGTGAGGAGTCGCGGCCAAAGGCGCCCACTGGAGCCTCCTCTCCGGGCCGGACCCCAGCCCGAGCCGCGAAAGGAGCCCCCCGCCTGGATCACAGGTAACAAAAGAAATACAAACCAGTGCACCGTCTTCCGTGGGGGAAGGGGGACAGGATGGGTAACCCTCAGTAACTTGGGCATCGGCAGCGAAACTTTATACAATTCCATGAGAAATTTTATTTTTTTCTAATAGAAACGAGCAGAAAGAATGGGGGGGGGGGAGGAGGGTGTGAAATAGAAGTAGGAGGAAGGCGAGACCCGACGCATTCCAGCCCCTCTTCCCTTAGCTGCTCCCGGCTGGAAGGCGCACTTGATGCGGAGAGAGGCGAAGAAGGTGAAGTTCGTTTGTAGACATGGAACCTCCTTGGGGGGCCAGGGAATAAATCAGTTCTCACAGCGGCCACAGCCCCCCCAATACACACACACACACACACACACACACACACACACACACCCTTTGCCAAAAGGAAAGGAAAGATTCTTGACCCCGAGCCGCTGGCATCGATCCCTGGTCTAACACACACCCAGCAGCGAGAGCGCCGGGCGAGAGCTGCTGCCGCCTCCCGGGTCCCTGGCCCCGAGGCCCGGCGTTCCCGCCTCCTAACGGACCTGCCTCCCTTTCGCCAGCGCCCGAGTCCGCGCCTCCCGCGCCGCCGCGAGCAGCCCTCGGCCGTGCCCGCCGCCCGCGCCGGCTGGCGGGGGTCTACCTGCAGCCCCAGCCCCAGCTAGCGCCCCGGCCCCCTGGATCCCCCTGCCCGAGGCGTTCGGACCCCGGGTCCTCCGCCAGTCCCGCGCGCTAAGCGCCCTTCGGGGAACTTGAGAGAGGCAAGGGTGGGGGTGGTAAGAGGAGGAAGAAGAACGAGGCTGAATAAGGGGGGTAGGGCGGGTAGAGCAGGGACAGAGTAGGGGGAGAGGGACTCCAAGCCCCGCCGCCCAAAGTCCAAACTTTGGGAGGATGAGTGAGAAGAAAGGGCCATCCCGACCGGGCTGCGGGGGTGCGGGGCGACCGGGGACCCCTGGCAGTGCCCGCGCCGCTGCGGAGCTGACAGCTTCCCCGCGCCACGAGAACGCCACAGGCTCGCAGTGGAGACAGAACCCGAAAAGACAGGAAAAAAAGGAGAGAAAACTGCTCGGCCGAACGTGGATGATCCGCCACTGAATCCAAAAGTTAAATCCCAAAAACGCAGCCCCCCCCCCAAAGAAAGTGGAAAATCAGGTCCCTCAGTGCCCCCTCCCTCTTGCAGCGGAGCAAATCCTTGAGCCAAAAAAAAAGGGGGAAAGAGATAGAAAAGGGGGGCAGAGCGGAAGAGATGGTCGGGATGAGGGGATGTGTGCGAGAGCGAGCGAGAGCGAGCGAGCTAGGGGCAGAGAGGGAGAGAGGCGGAGAGGGAGAGAGAGGGAGCGAAATATCAAAGATTGTGCAAGATCAGGCTGGAAAGATAATCGATACTCGACCTAAATTTAACACAAACTACTCAATAAAAGTTAAAGAAAAAACTTACTTTCCATTTCCCCTGCAGTTCCTACTCGATCTTCGCCTCTTTTTTGTTTTGCTTTTATTTTACTTACAGCTGATCACATCCAAGTAAAACGAGAGGGTTCATTTAAAAAAAAAATAAAAAAAATAAAAAAATAATCCTCGAACTTTATTGGGTGAAAATAAAAACGCTGAAGCAGAAAGTGGGGGGCATGGAGCGGTCCTCGGGGGTCCGGGAGGAGTTAAAGCATGTGCCGACCGCGGTCTCGCTGTTTGGTTGTGAAGGGGTTGGGAAAAGGAGGAAAGGAAATGAAAATCCGATATGTCTTTATTCTGCTAATTATTATCGTTTTAGCCCTGTTTAAAAAAATGGCTGATTAAGTTGAGTGCGCATGTCTTTGTGTGTCTATTCCCGATATGCACTCTGGGAATGAGAGAGGAGAGTGAGGGAGAGGGAGAGGGAGAGGGGGGGAGAGAGAGGTGTAATTAGTGAGGTGATCAACATTCCCCAGACTGCAAATGACGCGCAGCCCGGACTCGGAGCAGCCCGGGAGCCGAGCGGCTTCCAAGGCTCGGAGCGCTGCGGCGGGAGCCTGGGACTCTGCGACCGCGGACAGGGCAGGGGATGGGGGCCTCCGGGGCTCGCACCCCACGCGCCCCTGCGCTCGCGACTCCCAAACTTCATTAGACACACACACACACACACACACACACACACACACACACTTTCTCTCTCTCTCTCTCTCTCTCTCTCTCTCTCTGTCTCTCTGTCTCTCTCTCCTCCCTCTCTCTCTCTCAGCAAAAAGGGAGAGAAAATAAAACACAAATACCGCCAAAGCAATGCCCTTTAACCAGTTGAAAAAAAAATTTTTTTTTTATTTTAATGAGTCAAAGGAATTACTATCGGACCAGAGATTTGTTTACCAGGGAGCTTTAAGGAGAAATGTAAGTTAGAGTAATGAAGAGTTTTTCTCTGCTTCATTTATTCTGCTGTGAACAAGAACGCATTTTAATGGCGAAATACGGGGCCTGAGCAAATATGCAGATGTATGTAAATAAAGGGTGCCTGGCAGTGTGCACACCCCGCTTGGCCCAGCCTATTTCAAAGGAAGGATTGCACTCTGGATCCACCGGCACCTATTTAGGCTGGTGTCTTTTCGCTTACACACTCAGCAGAGAAAACCCAGGGCATGGAAGATGGCAGCGGTTAGTTGAGTCAAAGTAAACTTTCAAATGAGCATAAGTGATGGGTACAGGGGTGATAGTGGGGATCTGATTCTAGCCTTTATGTAATATTTTTTGAATATTTTATCAGAATTGCATAAGTTCAATGTAATAGCTTTAAGAAGACTTAGGGAAAAAAACCTTTCATCTTGCAAGTCTGTTGAATTATCTTTCTTGAAGCACATTATGATGAATTTTAAAACCCCACTACAGATCTCATTAGAATGAAATATACTTGGTATTTTCTGGTGCAAAATTTAAGGTGGCTGATTCTCATTTGAAAATCTAATTATCTCTTTCCAATATTACAGATGTGAATATGAGTGACACTTTCATTAAAAGATAATTAACTAAAACTAGGAATAGACATACTTTTAAATACCCCCTACTGAATATCTGAATATGGAATATATATATATATATATATATATATATATATATAGTTCCTTGCTACTCAGATTGTATCTTGATACACTGCTATACCACAGGTCACAAATAGACACTATCTATATAATATTTCAAAAATAGGAATTCTAGAGAAGGTGAAAGTAACAAACCAAACAAGCTAAAAACAGGAAATACTTTCAATGTCCAGGTTCCTGGACAGGTGAGGTGTTAGCTGCTTTTGAGTTGACAGGTCTTTGAAGTTTTGGATCGCCAGGATCTGCTTCAAAACCTTGTCTTAGGCCTTAAGCACCAGATCTACCAAATACCAACAGGAAGGTTTATCGCAGAAGCACTAAGAACAACAGAGGCTGCAAACATGTACCTTTCAGGGCCTGAAACCTCCTGTAATCAGGGAACATTTGGAAAATCCTACAACTGATGCAAATGGCATTAAAAACCAAACAAGACACCTGGGAGGATAAAAGCATAGTCCTCAAAAGAGCAGACCTAGGCCCAAATCAGGAAAGCTAGATGCCTACAACAGCTGGCTAAGGTTACAATGAAAGTCCAGAGGCTTGGAGTAGAGAATATAACCTAGATATGGTCTTTATTAAGAGAAAAAAAGCAAATCACCACCTTAGGAATCTGAAGTCGATGTACGTACTAGTATAGTATAAACCAGGGCTACTAAACGCTAACAGAAAGAAAATCATCTACCTCTCCAAAGACTGCATTCTATTTTAAACTTACTAGGGAAGAAATCTGCTCAAAGTGTATGGCTTTCTAAGATTTTCAAGTTACTTTGTTTACAGTCTTACCTTTACATAGTAACTGTATCATTGGCGTGCTGATTGCACCTCAGTTGAGTTTATCCATGTGCTTTAGGAAATATACATGGCCACGGTGGTAAAATTTTAATTCTCTGTAACTTGCAAGTGAAGGAGGTGTTTATGTAGCATTGCTGTTTACAGAAAAACACCCCAGAGAGCAAAAATTCTGGCTTTAAAAAACTATTTGAGGTGTGTGTTGGGGAAGGGGGTGGGGGCTTTTAAAAAGACTGAGGGGAAATGAAGGCAGGGAGACTTTCAGGTTCAAATCAGAAAAGATCAAGCCCTTTGCGGGAGAGGGCTCCATGTACAAGCTCACTGATGGAAAAACCATTTCCTGCGATTTCAGACGGGTAAATGCGTATGATGAAGGAAACACCTGAGAACAATAAGTCTGTTTCAGGCTCAGGTGAAGAAAGGGGTCTATTTCTGGCATGGAAGAATAGGGAAATGATGATCATTTCGTTTTCAAGTTCTCCTTTATTTCTTTTGCCTTTTTCTCCCTGAAACATCATCAATAACATTAATGTCATTAATGTCAAAACACCAAACGTCAAATCAGGAAAACCATTTTAAAAATTTGGTGGCTATTTCTCCTCTACGTCCCTATCCCTCTCTTTTCTTGGAAAATACATCTCTCTTCTCTCTCTCTCTCTCTCTCTCTCTCTCTCTCTCTCTCTCTCCGCCCCCCCCACTCGGTGGGGGGGGGAGCAGTTATTGAATTCTAAGTAAGAAAACAAAAGGAAGGAGGATTTGTAACAGGAGCGCCCACTTTTGCAATCCCTTCTGCTAGCGAGTATTCCCCTCCTAGGCTGTGTGTGTGTGTGTGTGTGTGTGTGTGTGTGTGTGTGTGTGCTTTTTAATCATCTCTTTCTCATCCTCTTTCACCTCTTTCCTAAGAAGAGAAGCTGGGGTGAGGGTCGGGGGTTAATGGGCTGAGGGGATGGGGCAGAGAGGGACGAGCAAGGAGTCAAGAGTTTCCTCCAGGGCTCGGCCTCGGAGCGCGCCCGCGCGAGGAGGGTAGCTGGGGAGAAGCGATGGCAGGTCTGCTTGGGGTGGGCCTAGAGGCGCGGAGCGCAGCGCCGCGGGCAGGGGCGCGGCGAGGCGGGCGAGCCCGAGCCCAGCCCGCGGGCTGCTCTGGGGCGAGGGCGCGATCGGCCCGGCTCGCCCGGGCTGCGCCGCGGTCCTTGGAGCCCTCCTCCTCCGCCCCTCGCTCCAGGAAACCCAGCTGCTCCTCTCGGGTCTCTGCGGACCCCTTGCCGTCAACCTTTGACCCTGCCCCCCCCACGCCCCCTTCTGCTGTCCCTAAACTCTGCGCGAACCCGCCGCTGCCCTCCAGGAACGTTTGGCTACTTTTTATTACAAAGTGAAAGGAGCAGAGGTTTCCCTGCAGTACCCAGAACTTTCCCTACACCCTCTCCCACACTCCAGGGCCACCCCAGCCCAGCCGAGCCCACTCCGGGGCGCTCGGACCCTGACGCCGAGCCCAGAGCTGGGGGAGAACCCAAAAGGGACACCAGGTGGTTAGGTGTTGAGTGGCGGAGGCAAGGAGTAATTAATACTGAGACAAAAGGTAATTTCCACTTCCAGACTTTTCCTTGGCGGGTTTTATTAACCAAATCTATAACGTGGACACTCTGGGCTTTACAGCCTCTTTAAGGAGTCTTCCGCTGTCTGTCCCCCGGTCTCCCCGCCCTGCCCTCAGCAGTTCACTGGCAAATACCCCACCTCCCTCTGCCTCACGTCCCGCCAGCTCTAGACCAACCCCAGCCCAAGGGGAAAAGGTTCCCAGTCTTTTGACCGCGCATCCGGGGTCTATAGATGAGCTCAGTTTGAAACGAGGTATTACAAGATTTCAGCGTTAGGAACCCTTTATATCACCACAGACACTTTCAGATCCTCAGCCCCCCTCCTCCTTCCTTTTTTTTTTTTTTTTTTTTTTTTTTGTTGGGTCTTCTCCACCCGGGGGCTATTTAACAAAGGCAGTCTGTTAACTAACATTTTTAACTCAGCAACTCCTTTCCAAACACATTTAAACTTGATACCAATGTCTGTCATTTTGTGAGTGGGGAGGTGGGCTCTGTGTGTTTGTGTGTGTGTGTGTGTGTGTGTGTGTGTGTGTAAAAGCGAGACGTGAAGTTTGTCAGTGAAAGGGAAAGTGAAGGGCTTATTTGGTAAGGTGTCACAAACATATTTACAGTGAAATAATTCAAGAAATAATGTGGAAGAGTGCCAAATCTCATTACTATTAAAAAAAAAAAAAAGTATAGTTTTCTTGAGAACTCACAAGGGCGGGGGGTAAAATATGACCTAACATCCAGAATGGACACTGTCTTTGATGGTGAGAGTGAGGTAGATGAAATGAAATTCATAAAGGAAAGACATTTTAAGTGTGTGTGTGTGTGTGTGTGTGTGTGTGTGTGTGTGTGTAGCATTTGTGGGCAGTTAAAATCTGTCGTTCGCTGATTCCCTCCCCTCCCCCAACCTGGCTCTTATCTCCTTTGTGGTCTTTTTTTGTCATTAAATGCCCCTATCTTGATCCCGGTCTCAATCTGTACTTCCATATTTCTGTATATTTCTCTCTTTCTAACCAAAGTCCGTTTTTGGTTTTTACTTTGCAGTAAATGTTTTACCTTTTTTCTCTGGAGGTTCTGACCTGCTTTTGAAGTGTTGGGGTGGGGGGTGCAGTCATTATTATGTAAAGTTAGGCACAGGTAAGGTCAGGAATGGGGAAAATGGGAGGAGTTATAGACGGTCTGAGGAGGGAAGAATTAAGGGAGGAGAGAAGGGATAGGGGGAAGGGGGAGGGAAAAGTCAGACACCCTCTGGCCTTTCAGAGGTCAGGGCTCAGACAGTGCTGTGACCTTCTTTCCCTCTAGGCAACCAGCCCAGTGTTTATAAACAAAATCAGGCGGGACTCTCCCCAAACAATAGCACTTCACCAACTTCACGAGCACTTCAACAGCTCTTATGCAAATTAATGAGGACTCCTTATCACTTACCACTACACCCCCCACCTCCCTCAGCACCAGTATACTCACTGCCTGCCCCCAAACCCAGGATCACAAGCACACCCTTCGCAAAACACATGGAGATATTTCCAGCAAACATATCCAACAAAAATTTTACATTTCATCTGGGGAATAGCTGTAAGAGACAACGACGCAGATGGGAAAAGATAGATAAGTGGGAAAAGAAAGAACTGAGATTTCACTGAATAGACGATAAAGTTGTGATCTTTTTAAACCTAAAACATCTATATCCAGTCAAAACAGTGCTGTTTAGACAATGTACTAAACACTGGCTACCGAATAGAATTATTTGAAAACAGGACAATACATTCATCTCAACATCCACATTTCCAAGACAAAAGTGCAGATCTTTATAACTGAAGAAAAGCCACCACCTCTGTATGTAACATCCCTAAATATTAGACACAAAAGCACCATTAAATCCTGCAGCAAACAAACAGCCCATCTGATCTAAGTTACAAAAATGTATAATTAAATCCATCTTCAATTACAAAAGGCAGCTAGCAGAAACTAAATCAAAGATTTTGAAACACATGTTGTTTGCCAAGGTACAGAAATGATAGCTTTACATTAAATTGTAACCAAAATTCCACTTCAGGAATAAATTACAAGATAGCAAGAAAAAAAAAAGGTGAAAGGAAAAAAAAAAGAATTAAATGATTTCAAACTTTTGCTTTAAAATGATTATTAGTGAAAGTCTAAGAGAAAAATGTTAAAGAAAATATACCTCAGAGCAAAAAGATCATCTCCTTTTCTTCTTTGTCTATCAGTCCCCTGTTAAAGCATATGGAAAATGTTTTCAAAATGCCCAGATTTGGCACATTGTCATTGCAAAGAGAGGAGCGCAGTGATGCTGTTAGAGAAAATGGGAAATAAATTCAGGATTGGGTGCTGCCTCCTTCAATGCGGATTTATCTAAGTTTAATTTAATATTCCGCAATCACTGAATGATCGCATATAATTCACAGAGATTTTAAAGGGCTTTATTTAAATACCTTGAGCAACAAGAGAATGAAATTTAAACCATTGCAGCCATTGCTTATATTTTTTATTTTCCTATTAGAAGAACTTTAACTGACAATTTCTAATAATAAAAGGAAAAACGATAAAGGTTTGGATTTTTTAAAGGGAGAATGATAAAAGAAAGCATTAGCTTTATTAAAATCATTCTGAACATAAAATCAAAAGGCACAAAATGGTTGTTTGTAAAACACTAAACCTTTAATCGATTTTATTGGCATTCCGATCGATTAGATAAACGGAAATCTATAGCAAACATCAAAGCATTTAAAACATTTTCTCTATCTCATTTATAAACAAAACTTTTCTTTTCAGCAGAAAAAAAATGATTATCAAACGACTAACAGGAAATTCTTCAGATATCAAATTACGATAATAAAATTATTTCCACATGGAAAGGGATAATGACAATGATGGTAGTAATTACAATAATGAATAATTCAACAACCCTTTGACATGTATGTTAGAACCTCCAGCAGAAACCGCTCTAAAGGGGGGTACTTTAAAATAAAGACTTTATTTTTTTAAATTGAAGTATAGTTGACAATACTTTCTTTTTAAGGGAAATGTTTTTTAGAGATAACTCTAGGGGAGTAGCTTAGGTGTGGCTGTCGGACTGGTGTTAATTTCCCTGCGGTTGCAAAGGAGTCATTTTCTTCGTCGGCGTTTCCCTTCCAAATTGATACTTCTTATTAGCAAAAATTAATATGCAAATGTCAGCGAGCCCTACCAGGTTTACAAACTTGTTTCCGGACCTGTCTTCTACTTAATCCAAAAGGCGATTCTCAAAATAGAGAAGGGGGCGAGGTTTAGACTCCCCAAACCTGAAAGTGATCACACATGTGATCTTTCAAGTGAGGGAAAATAATTTATTTTGGAGATGTGAAAACTGCTATCCAGAGAAATGCAGCAATCAGAGCTTGTGGCATTTTCGCTGCAGCAAGAGGAAGTGTTGCTGTAACGGGTATTCTGTTTATTTGTTAAAGAAAATCAATGGAAGTGGCTGTAAAGTAGTTAGTGAGGCGTGTGTTTGGGACTCGCGGTGAATCGTGAAGGCTGACCCAGCGGCTCTCCTCCTGGCCAGAAAAGTCCCCGCATCGCCCCGAGCCGGGGCGCGGGCGGTGCGGCACCTGGCTTCTAACTCGGCGGGGGCTGCCCCGCGGTGCTCTCGCCGACCGCCCGAGTCGCTGGGGTTCTCTGCTCTCGCTGCCCTCTGTCCTCGCAGTTGCCCCTTGCAGTTGACGGTGGTGGCCTTCCCACGCCCCCCCCCCTCCGCGGCACACACCTTCTTCCTCCTCTTCTCCAGCTGACTCTGGTCGCTCCCTCCTCTGAGCTACAGGTCTGAACTTCTGTACCTCTCTCCCTGCCATTGGAATCCCCCTCTTCCGACTCTCCAGGTCCCTTCGGTGAATCGCGGAATCTCTCTTTCCTACCCCGCCCCTCCCCCATTTCTCTCCCCGGCCAATTATTTAGCACCCGGGTCTTCTTACCCTCGCACTTCTATCCTCTCCTCCAGACATTCCAGAGAGTTCTCATCACACCAGAATGCACTCTTTTTCTCCTCCTCCTACTCCCCTTGGATTGGGGAGGGGGGGGGTTGGATTTTGAGTTGAACTCCCAGGGGTTTTATTCTATTCTTTTAACAGCTTTACTTTCCCTTTTCTTCTTTGCGTAACCTTCACCTACCTACTAATTTATAACAGAAGCGGTTTCTTTCCCTTTCATTTCCTAGTTTACAGTTTCCGTCGGGGGTTGTGCCTTGCACATGCCCCCCTCTGCCTCCCCCCCTCTCCCGGGCCGCCCCCACCGGCCGCCGGCCCAGGCAACTATTTTCATTTACTCGGTTGCGGTCTCACTGCACTTTCTCTCCTCGGAATAAGTTAGTTTTCCACGATTTGAAGTTCTCCGTACAGCGCCTCTTTATTTGTCAAACTGCCTCGCTGCCCAAATAAAGGGTGGGATTGGGGGAGGGGGAGGTGTATCGCCCACCTAAGTCCCCTTTTAACAACCACCTACTCCCAGTCCCGCCACCCGGCCAGGTAATGTCTTGGGGGAATAATAACGAATTCTGGAAGGTTTTTCTTCTCAGCGCGTGCAGACTGCTCATGAGTTATTCCCGGGAGGGTCTCAGACCCCTCCCTTGTATCTCCTGGCTTCGAGTGGTCACCGTTTCAACCTCCCCCACCTCTCTTCTTCCTCCCTCACTGGCCGTCCGGGCTGCGGGAGGGGAGCGCAGTCTAAAGACCTCGTCCTCTGGCTTCTCGTTTCTAGCTGCTGCAGCTGCCGCTGAAATTCGCTGTGGCCGCTGCCTCTTCCCGCTTTAATCCCAGACCTCCAGTCATTGGGCAGCTCCTCAGAGGCAAGAAGTCAACACCATGGCAACCCGACAAGCCTATCAAATCACCGGCTGGCGTGACAGCAGCAACACTGCAGGCTGGAGTGGGCTGGGCAGAGGAGCCGAGTGGCCACTACGCTCAGGTACACAGTCTGGGAGCGGACAGCAACTGACAGCCTCCACGTTCTGGCTACACGGATGTGCACCACCCAGTTCGTACCCCTACCCTACGTCCCCTAGGTCTAGAGGAGGAGAAGGAAGAGGAGGAGAAGGGGAGGAGGAGGAGGAGGAGGAGGAGGAGGAGGAGGAGGAGGAGGAGGAAGAAGAGAAGGGGAGATACATGTATATAGGATTGGAAGAGCTTCGGAAGAGAGTCTCAAGCTAAAAGTATTCGAAACCCTAGACGTTGTAAACTAAAGACGCCTCGTGCCCCAGCAGTAGATGAAACCAAGTCACGGTAGACTCAGAACCAAAGTTAAAGGGTTTACACAAAGGTGTGGGGATTTTCTTCACCAGTTCTGCCCCTTGCTTGAACAAAATGAATGCAACATTGTGTTCTGTAGTTCCAAAAGTATCAAAGAAAATGTTACAGTTTTAACTTTTACTGTCTGCCAGTGTCTAAGTCTGCAAAAAAAAAAAAAAAAAAAAAAGGCTCAACATCAATTTCAGCTATGCTAATTCACTGCCTTCGAAATGACCTAAACTTTATCTGAAACTGCCTCTTTGCCTTGTTCTTTCCTAAAATGTGTGTTATGTGTGATGTGTGCTCTAGATTTTCTCTAAAGAGAAGAAACAGAGGACACTAGGAAATGGCAACTGGGAATTCTGTGTATTCCTCTTGGGCCTACTTGGTCTTTGTTTTTCCCAATTTTCCTTAAACTCCCAAGTAGGCAAAAAGAAGACTGGACTTTCACTGATATTCAGAGAACTTTGCTAATTTACATGGGATAGTTTGAAACTGCATTTTTCTTTCTCTCTCTCTCTCTCTCTTTTTTTTTTTACTTTAAAAGCAAACAGTGGTTTTGAGAAACATGCGACATAGTTCTCATTGGCTTATACAAATATTCGAACAATAATATAGAATGCTATCATTGACCATCTATCACCCTCTATCACTCCTCTCATAGTTGATTTCTGAATTTGAGAGCACAAGTTTGTCTGTTGAAGTTACATAGGGCAGAAAGAGAAATCCATTTGATAATGAAGTTAATGTGTCATATTGAGGGACTCTTGTATGAATCGTAAAATCTACCTTTAAGTCCACTCCACATAAACACAATTCACTAAATAAATCATTTTCATATTGATCTAACATTTTTTATGAAGAGGCTCTCAATGTGTAAGTATTTAAGTTATACTTGGCATGCATAAAATACTAGAGAGCTGGAAAGGTTTCTCCAAACAGCAATTGCAATATTAAGCAGAATTGGATACACAGCCAATTTTCGTGGCTCTAAAGAGAAATTCAAAGAAATATTGAACTTCATTTCCTTACTTTCTCTATTTTTCATTGTTGATGGATCCTAATATTAAAACAGTACATTTTCAAAATATATTATATACCAAAAACGAGTATAGTAACTGACATTGGAGAAACAGGTCATGATATACTAGAGAAAACTTTTGGATGCACTGTGATTTTCCCTGCGCTGAAACTCTAATAACATTCTGGTAGCATTTTGTTTTTCTGGGCTACTCTTCAGAGTCGTTCAATGAAGAACCGTCAAGCACAGAAAGCTGAAATTTGGTTGTATTTTAAATGGTTACGTCGGTGCTAAGTTATTGATATCCTTAAATATTTCTGGCTAATTCACATTACATCTGACATGTATGGAGTGTTTACAGTGGGAAATGTAAGAAGAAACACAATACTACAATTTTAAATTAAAATGCATATATTTAAGCTGTTATCTCTCAGGATAAAACTTGACAGTTTCAGTGTTTTTAAAGAGAAGTTAAATGAAGAATACAAAAATCTTTCAGTACATTTTGGCTTCAGTAAGAATGAGTGAACACAGGAAATATGATAACATTTTAAAGTTCATTATTTAATAAATGGTGTATCCTCAGTTATTAAAAACTTTTAAATACTTTAGGATCTATGATGCTATTTGTGAACAGATGTGTAGTTATACTCCTCAAAGACATGAACAGATACCATCATTCAAATGTGCATCTATATGTAATATTTCTAATGTCAAAAATTTTAAATGAGATGAAGTTAATAAATTAATACATTACATCTAAACAAAAGCAAATATCTAAATATTCTATTAGATCCTTTAAATTTCTTAGAAATTGTTTTTTTATCCTAATCTTATGGATTATTGAAAATTAGGACAATTTTCATATATACTATACAGAGGTTTATTTTTTAATCACAGATCAATTTTAGTGTCTACCCTTAAAAATACCCTGAGATTGTACAATATTTGACCGTCTGTTTAAATACAGACTTATGTACATGCCACACACATGTTGCTGTTAGCTCTATGTTCAAATCTTAACATTTAAAGCTATTTTCTATACTTTTAGTGTTTTCAGTATGGATGCTCTTGGAAGACAGAAATTTTCCTTCTTTAGCTAATAAAAATAAGACAGTGGAATTAAATGTAGTTGAAATGCTGAATTAAAAAAAAATCAGTGCAAGGATGCCTTGCTCATTTTCTGCAGAATGGATACCATCTCCATAGAGTTCGTTCTTGACCTTACCTGAGTAAGTACTTTAACTTAAAGTATGAGATGCACCTAGAGGGGTAATACATTGAGCTTAATAGGAAGACAGTTAATAACCTTTTTTCATCCTCGTGCACTATCAATCATGGCTGTCACCAGTCTGCTGAATCAAAGCAAAAGTGTTCTTCACAGATGACTGATTAGAAACGCAAAATCACAAGATCCATCTTCATGGTCACTTTTATTATAGTCATTTTTAAACTGACAGCAACCTGCTCAGTTTCAGCACACTGGGCATCACAAATAGTGTCACTCAGTGCAGCTAAGCATGAGAAGAGTTTGGTTGGATTATACTTAAAAATAATTAGGCCCTCAGCCCTTTGTGGAACCAAGAAAAAGGTGTTCCTCTTTCCATGCCCCCATTCCCTCCTCCCATAACTTGCTTTGATTCTATTGCATCATTAGCTTACCATCTTGAAGGGAGGCAATGTAAGATATCATTTTATCCTTGTTCATTATCTAGGAATTAGGGAATGAATATGTCCACTTGAGAGTTACAGATAACTTTTTGTCTACTGCTTTTTGTCAACATCATGACAAATAACAACATTGCTACCCTTATAGTTAAGTTAAATAAGACTCTTTTTACATAGAAATAGGTTTGTGGACTAAAGACTTCAGGAAATCTAGGTAGCTAGGTATTCGTAAATGATTCTTCATATAAGGACTCTTCTCAGTTGAAGGCATTTAATAGCATCACCTGAATGCTGTAACATTGGAATTACTGAGGTTATAACTCTCCAAATGCACAATGTTAAAGGTGGTCAAGATATTAACTATTAAGTAGCGATATAAATTCCCGATGTGCAACCCTGTATTATCTCCTTTTCATCTCTACAGTATTGAAAACTGACAAATTTGAAAAACCAACAAGTAGAGGTACATAAAAATCTTTCAGCTAGAGGGTTTGAAACAGTTCTGTCTGAATCAAAGGGTAAGGAACTTTGTCTTTACTTAAAGTCTTAATTTTTGTGCTACAAAGATGGCCCCTTCAGATCTATTTCACGGCATTTTCATACATGCCTTTAGAATATTTTATGATACTATAGGGTACTAATGATACAAATACTTACATGAGAAAAAATTTTAATAGAACAATTTCAAAATAATGTGATTCTTGTGCCCATTTTATAGGGTTCTTATTTCATATTCAGAAAGGAAATTTCAATTGGAGTTAAATTTTAATTTAGGAAATTTAACTTAAGTGCCCTATTTTAAATGTGTATAGAGTCAACATTTTCTTTCGTCCCAAATGTTCATTTTCTTGTTAATAGCAGAACACACACACATACATAGAAAGAGGAAAAGGAGAGAGAAAAATTTTCAACAATATTTCTTTATATAACATAATACCTTCATATTCATTTCCAAACATGGTAATATTCTACCTTTAATATCTCTTTGTGAAGCTACCAGTTTTTTCCTGTCTCTCTCTCTCTCTCTCTCTCTCTACACACACACACACACACACACACACACACACACACACATCTGTATTGCTTTATTTTAGCTTATGAGAATGCTTTTCTCTGCACAAAATCATAGACAAGATATACATAATGGTATATTTGCATTTATACAGGTTATATAATTATACATAAATAATGGCATGTCTGTATTTTCCACAAATATAGATACATAAATACACTATGTATAATAAGGCTAATATTAATTTCCCTTAAATATTATACTTTATATATTTCTAGAGATACATGTACTTAAAATAAAGAAGTTATGAAATATCAGAGTTAACTATCCAGTTTGATTTTGTAGTTTTAGCTAAATTAGATTGTCTTAGAGTTGGATAGATGTATGCATGAGTTGATATTTTAAAATATTTCCACCATAGAAAAATTGATAGTGGCAATACTCATTGATACATTGTTCAATATGCAAAATTTGGATTAAATGAAACGTTTATTTATAATCTTTAAAAACTATATAATTATATAGATGACAATGTAAATCACCTTAACGGGTTCACATTCAGTTTACTTTAACAATAAAAGCATAATTTCTCCTGACACAGTGTGCATATACATGCACACATGGGGGAGGGGTCTTTAGTTTGGATAAGTTCATACTTTAAAAAATGATAGTGTCCCATAGAATTCAATATTATTGCTTTTAAATTTGATTTTTAGTGTAAAAGATTCTTTCTGCCAGAATATTTAAGGAAGAGAGATTTATTTGAAATATCTGGACTCAGTGTGGCACTTTTTGCTACTAAAACTAATTCAATGAGATAATATGCGTGATATTTCGCATCATCTTGGTAAATCTATGCACACAGTCACAATGGATCTTGAATATGAATTTTTAATGTGCATCATAAATATGAGCACTTATAAGGCTTATAAAAATTGTAGATCTAGAATCATGTTTTCCTCTATAGATGGGTCTTAATAAACTGGAAAACAATTTTTCCTTTATATTTTAGAGATTTAATAAAAGCTACTTTTTAAAAAAATTGTCTGCTTTGAAAGTTACTGTGGAAAATCATCGTTTGGAAATTTTATATTTTGCTTTAATTTGAAAACAAAGCTCACATTTAAAACTTCATGGATAACTTAAAAAGTTTTTTTTTTTGAAAAAAATATTGGCATCTTAATTTGCCTGAAATGCTCATCTGACTATTTTGTTACTGTTTTGTGTGCATTTTCTTCATTGAGAATGTTCTTATGTTTAAATGAATATATAAAGCATACAGTTTTATTTAATATAAGAATATCATATAATAAATGGACTAGCATGAAATTCTTATAATTCAGTTGGTAGAGATATACTTAATAGGTAAAAACATATCCATCAAGGAATATTTTGAACAACAAAGACTAATGATGTTTATACATTTTCAGTTTGGCTGGGATTTATATTTGTGTGTTACATGGAATATATGATGTATGCACACATATACACAATTACACCTAAATACTATCATGTCTCGATTATTGACTTCTCTAAATGGTAAAATGCTGTCACACACAAATATTACAATTATCTTTGCCATGCCTGCATTTATGCAACCTGCATATGCAATTATGGCATTTCTCTTTCTCCTGGAGAATGATTTTCCATTGGTACTGGAGTTGTTCTTTGTTGAATCTCTGTGATAAAAAAAAAGCTGTTATATGATTGTCAGTTTGCAATAAATGTGTGAGAAGATGTACGGTCAGGATAGACTGGCCATCTCTTGCCATGCCTTTTCTGCCTGGGCTTCAGGGCTCTAGTTCCCAACTAATGATATTTAAAGAGAAGATAAATGAAAGCAAAGGTCATACAAAAATCACCTTTAACATTTTATAGTAAAAAAGAGAAAATATTTAAATATTAGCAAGAATTTGTTATGTAATTCTATTTTAATTGCTTTCCTGTATTAATTTTCAAAATGCTATTATTTACTATCACTCGTTTAAAATTGATACTTTGTTCAACTCTTACTTTTTCCTTACAAAGAAGATACAGTCCTTAAAAATCACCAAAACTGAAATTATTATTTTCTCTACCATTCATATTCCCCAAACCTTTCTGCCACTCAGCCACTAAAGCTGAAAGATACATTTGACCACAAATAGACTATTTTGATCACTATGCTTTCTTCTTACCTTGAATTTCAGTTTACAAAGAAATATGCAAATAGATTCAATGACAACTTTTCAAAATGCACTCTAAGATGTTCACAATGTTTTCAAGTAAAAAATTTAGGATAGTAGGATATAAAGATCCCTTTTCCTGATAGCTAGAGCTTTTATATGTAAACCTTCACTTATGTATTACACAACCACTGAAGAATTTTAATGTATTGCAGTTCATTTTGCAATATTTGCGCAAACATTCAGAGTAGTATTATGTTGCTTAGTTATTTCATTATATTATATTTCACATTTAGATTTTCATTTGAATTTTCCTGTTTTCAACATTTGGATATCATCTCATTAACTATCATAAACCAGTAGTTTAAGGAGGATAATTCTGAAATGTAAACACCCCTTCTAGGATTTTACAGTATTGCCATGGAAGAGAAAGAGGGGACTAGCATTACTTTCCCCCAAACGTTTCCCTGTTATGATTATAAGAAAAGATCAGATGCTGTGGCAATTTTTTTCATATGTGATCTTTCTTTAGAATTATTTTCAAAGCCAACTGTCCTTAGACCTTATTTTCATCTCCAAAAAGCATTAAGTTGTACTTCTTTGTAAAATATTTCTTCATAACATATCTTAGTTTAATTCATTTTTAGCAAAAGAAACACCCAAACCCAATCTGGAGACCTCCTTCCAACATAATTTAGCTGGACCTTTTCTTAGTAAAGGTTTTCTGGTTTTCATTTTCACTTCATATTCTCAAATAAAAGATCCTTTGTTGTCTACCATTTGATTGGACTTAATGAAAAACACTCCATTTTAACTTAACAGTATTTCCTTTTGAATTTATTATATTTAAGAACACTGTCAAAAATCAAACATTTAATCTCAGGTTTTTATATTTCAACATATATTACTATCACATGGCTCAGTGAGGTGATGTAAAAAGTATACTGAAAAGATTTCAAAAATGAAAGCAAAAGCGAAAAAACCTGGCTTGATTTTAATATGAAACTAAATACTATAGTTAATGTGCAGATTGGGTACGGCCGCCGACTGTAAGGGCTAACATGTGACAGGGTGCCAACAGCCGAATTGTGCAGTATTGACTAAATGAGGTTCACTGATTTGTATTGAGGCTAATATCTTCTTTAAACAATTCCGTGTAAATTGTGCGTATAAAGTCATTGGAAGCTATTTCTCAGGACAGCCTCGCTGGCTAGCTACCTGCTGGAGTGAGGAAGATAATCAATAGGAAGAAATAGAGCTGAGCATGAGCCTGGGAAGCTTCAGAGCAGTTAATGCTGATAAAAGTAGATGATGTCAATATTTGGGAATAGCACAACTCTAGGATAATAGACAAAAGAGAAGTGCATATGTTGTAGGGTGTTCAAACAGGGGCAAAATTAAAGCCTAAGTGGCAGATGATGCCCTGGGCTGCAAAAGACATTATTTGTTGCAGGTATGGTTAAATTTCTCCTGAAATCCAAACAGACAGAGACGTTATATGAAAGAGGTTCCTAACTTGTACCAGAAGCTTACATACCTGTTTCCATTTCAGTGGTCAATAGGTTCCTGCCGATGACTTAGTATAGGAAAGCCTGTCCTCAAAACGATTGGCAGGCGTATATTTTTGCATACGTAATACCATGTGTCTCATTAAGAAATTGTTTTTAATTCTCTACATTGCTTCTGAGGTAAAAAATAAATAAATAAAATAACATATAAAAGACAAAATGAAAATAGGCTGTCACTCAAAGAGTGATACCAAAGACTCAAGCAACCCTAACTGTCTTTGCATACGCTTGTGATTATAGCAGACGCCTTATTTTCTAGAGGCAGTAGACTTATTGGAAGGGAGGTAATGATATATTTTTACTAATTTAATACTGAAAATCAGTTTTCCTCTTGCTGTCAGGCGATGAAATTTTGTTCTTCTGTGCTGATCTTTCTGTTGATGTATTATGACATAGTCTGTCAACATGAACAGATATGTGAAAGGAGATTGGGTGACTGAGACGTACAACCTGCATAGAATTCTTCTTGAATTTTAAGTATGTTATCATGTTTGGGTACAACAAGTAAGGTTGTGCTTGCTTTAAAAGGCTGTATTTTGATAGAATTTAAGCCCAAGCAAAACAGGTGGACTATGACAAGCCTCTAAACCTGAATGAGTGAGCCAAATCCAAAACACATATTTCTGAACACCTTTTAAAGAGCTCTTTCACATAAGTCGATTCCTTTAAAAAAAACAAAACAAAACACTACTTGCAAAATATAAAAGTTTCTTTACAAAGAGGAGCAATCAGTTCACGCACGTGTGATTATCAAACATAGGCATTTTCTCCCAAATTAAACAATTCCACAACTGTTACATGCTTTTATTGTCACAGATGTTTTTATTGTTTGGTGTTAGATATCTGGATTATATCAAGCGTATGATTTCGAGGATAGGTAAAACAGCCTAGCCTGAGAGTTTTTTTTTACTTAAAACCAAGCTAACAAATGTTACTAGAAAAGTAAGCATATTCATCTAGCACCTAACATTTTAAACATTGTTTTTACCCATAAAAAATACTGAAATAAATGCATTTTACCACTGCTTTTCATTTTATGATTTTATCTGGGGGAATAACTATTTATTTTGAGAATAATTTTTCATCTTTCCCAAGTCACACATTGCAGTGACTAACCTGAGATGCAGGATTGCAATTAAAATCATTTCAAATCCCAAATATATGACCTTTGTAAGCTTACTTACAAATAAAAATATTTGCTCAAAATAAAAATGTCAGTAGTTGTCATACATCCCCTCCTTTTATCTTAAATACAGAGAAATAAAGGATCTTTAGTCATTCCTGAATTCTAAAGAAGGCTTCGTTTCAAATAAAGTATGAATTTTGATTTAGAGACACAGAAAAAAAAATCCTTTAAGATCTATACTTCAACTAATTTGTTAATCTCGTGCTACTTTCAGCATTTGTCACACATATAGACCAGGAAATTGGCTCCATCGCATACTAGCTCTGTATTGAATTAAAAACCTCTACTGCAAAGAAGAGCATGATGTGGGGAAAGAATAAATTTAGTTCTTTCTTTAGCAATGCACATATATTTCCATACATTTCACATCCTAAGGGAGCCTATGAATGCATTCCATAAATACAAAACTATAAACTATAATTCCAGAAAAGGCAAAGGTTTATTTTTTTTTCTGATTTTAATATACCATTTAAGTTTGAAGATAGAAAATTAAAGACTTTCACACATTTTATTTTACTTCCTTTTTAGTAGACACCTTCAGTGTTAGAAATACATCTATGGCAACGGATCTTCGTCGCCTCTTCCACTTGGATAACGTTAGCATGTTTAGATCAAAGCAAATTAAATATCAGTGGTAGCAAATTGAGAACAAAATGTTTTATGTCATTTGAATGTATGTTTGCATTCAATTCACCAAAGTCCACCTTGGCTGATCTAGTAGACATTGTAGGCAAATTGCATGTGTGCACGTTGAAAGGAGTGTCCATTCCTATTTTCCTATTTCATATTATAGACGAGCCGAAAAGGTATCTTTGAATGAAGTGTGATAATAGTGGGGTGTTTTTAAGCAAGATGGGCGCATTTCTATTAAGATTTTGTGAAAATGAAATATGCCCCACAGGTGAAGGAGATTACTAACTCGATATAGACTTGCTATATGTATAGTTCGCTACGCTTTCAAGTATTTGAATGTGTGACTGCGTTCTGAGGAGACGGTGCAGTGTGGTAGATTTATGATGGCCTCACGGAAACAGAGCTAGCAAAGATTATGGCATACTTGTTTAGAAAAACGGTGAACTGAAGGCTCCTGATTTACACTGACATATATCCAGATGAAACCATAGTTTGCAAATTGCCTTGAGGAGTCATCTTTTATTAAGTGTTTGATAGGTATCAAAATGTCCATGTCTATTGTAAAACACATCATGAATGCTGATATTATATTTGCAAGGGTTCTCTTTTATATCTGTAGGTTAAAAATATTTTTACTTATGCATTTCTATTTTCTAAATAACTGAAAAATTAATATCCAGTAAGAAAAATCATGTTATGCTAATAAATACATTTCATAATATTTGAAAACTAAAAGGTACAATGATATGAAAATAATTAAAATTTGACAGTAAATCTGCATATCAGTTAGGAAGTTCAAAGTCTTTAAGGCTTTTGCTTTTGGTGTTGGGTCTTTACATTTATGCTCTTATTCAAGGACTGTGCCTAAATTAGTCAACTTACAACCTGTCACTTCCTGACTCCTTCCCGTTTTAAGTGTTTAATCAACCTGGTCTTCCTTTGAAGGATGGGGCTATTTCTCTTATTTTATAAAGCCAGTGAAGATACTCTTGACTGAATTCAGAACTGAAATTGTGAGCATATGTGCTCATAGACTTTTTTTCCTATGGGAAGTCTAATCTGCATATGATCAGAAATGACAGAATGCATGATACAAACTTGTAACCATTCTGCTATACATTTCCGACTCCTGTGACTACTATTCTTTGCTGAGCTCCTTTTATTTTTATAATAGTCCATAGGGTCACCCTTTACATTTAGGAGAACCACGCTCCCCTCCCCCCCCCCCCCCCCCCCCCCCCGCCGAATTCCACAGTACCAATTTGGACACTCCTACTTAGTCTGGGACGTAAGTGTTTGGTGTTTGGGAAACACAATGAAATAACAGCTTTGAAATTGCTGGAATTACAGCTCATTCCCAATCTTCGTCCTGTTGCTTCCATCATCCTTGTATTTTATAGCTTAGGATTTTGGATGTTTAATGCTGGTATTGTGTAGAGTGGGTGTTCCTAGAAGTCACACTTATGAATTATTGTATGCCACAACTGCTTCAGGGCATAAAATTTCTCTAACAGACAGCAGCTGACAGATTGGAAGAAACTGGCTCAAAGTGTCAGATAACTTTTAACTGCTAATGTGGAGTCTTGAAAGTATCTTTTGGGTCTCTGTTCTTAGGGATTTAGTAAGAACAAATGGAATGTATCCGAAACACATATTTCCACTATTGGCCTACCCTTTTTGTCATAGCTCAGGATACTTTTTTGGAAAAATAAAAACTGTTAAAAATACATAGCATGAGATCTACCCTCTTAACAAATTTTGACCATTTAGATGTCCCATGTAAGTGGAATCATGCAGTATTTATCCTTCTGTGACTACCATATTTCACTTAGCATATGTTCTCAAGGTGCATCAGGATACCTTTCTGTGTCTACTAGTATCCTACCTTCCTTGGAGGGTCCCAGTGAAGGGGCTCAGTTGAGAAAACAGCTCATTTATGAAATGATTGCAGGAGACAGAAGGGGAGGGTCAGAACAGGAAAAGTGATTCTCTTAGGTACAGAGAGCCTGGCGGTCACCATCTTCGTCATTGTGGACTGTTATTCACCATGTGCCAAGCGTATTGATAAGGGCTTTAATTACACTGTCATATCCATCTGCTGAGCTTCCCACTGGGGTAGTATTGTTATTATTCCCACTTTACAGGTGAAGAGAATTGAAGCACAGAGAGATTAAATAACTTGCCCAAGTCTACAGAGCAGATCAGCCCTAGAGAGGAGATCCAGCTTTCTCTTCGAGCAGTTATGCTACTTTCCTAGTAGTTGCTTAGTTTAAAAAAAGTGTTCTTTTCAATGAATACAAAGGAGTAAAATATAGTCTATGTCAGTGAAGGAGAAACAGCTCTTCAGTCTTCTAAGAAATAAGAGATAGTACTTTTCACTCTTGGCCATAGTTAGCTGACTGTCTATCTATTTTGTTCTGAAGAAGGATAAATGTATTGGAGTTAGATATACAGCCCAGGGTGTTGATGTCAGGATGTTGGATGTGGCAGGTTTAATCTTTGAGGTTCTTTTGGTGAGAGGGTGTCTAGAGCCTTATAACCTCAATGGTATAAATTCATTCACAGGTTTGTGAAAGGGGCACACAGTTAGTAAAATCCAAGTATTCCGTATGAGAGTATCTGTTTCCAGTGACATGTTTCTGTAACATTAATGGCAGTTGTTTATGGTATGCACCTTTCTAAGAATAGTCTTTAGTTGTGGTTGTTGCATTTACATATAATTGCACAAGGTAAAGAATAAACCTACAGTACTGCCAGAGAATGTATTGTTTTACTCCATAGATTGGGTGTAGTGCTTAACTTCCTGTACTATCATTAACGATTGCTTTTATTATTTTCGTTGCATTCACTTTTATTCCAAAAAGACATTCACTAAAAACTACTTGACTTATTTACTCATAAAGTTGTGGATTATGTAAAAATTGGTCAGATACAGGCATATACTCTTTTTTTTAGGTTTATTTATTTGTTTATTTTGAGAGAGACAGAGACAGAGCAAGTGGGGGAGGCAGAGAGAGAGAGAGAGAGAGAGACAGAGAGAGACACAGAGAGACACAGAGAATCTCAAGCAGGCTACACACTGTCAGCACTGAGACTGATGCAGGGCTCTAACTCAAGAACCGTGAGATCATGACCTGAGCTGAAACCAAGAGTGGGATGCTTAACCAACTGAGCCACCCAGGTGCCCCATACTCTTTTGTGCTAATATAAATATTTTGCTTCAATAAAAAAACTATGGGATTTATTTTTGTGTAGAGAATGCTCCACAGATAATAGGAGCTCAATAACAGTTAACTGAATAACTACGTATTTGCTTTAATTAAAATCTTATTTAAACAAGCCATAGGTCTTTGGTCCCGGCATTGATCATTCAGATTTAGTAAGTTAAAAATTATTATTTTTTCCCCCTAGGTTGCCATGACAACGAAGATCGGACAAATACAGTTTGCTGGCACCTACAATGGTGGAAACAGGATGTCCGAGAGGTACACAATTTTTATTAAGCAAACAACAGAGCAAAGTATATAAGACTGAAAGCATTAGAATTAGAGAAAAGGAGGGTTGAATTTTAGCTCCAGTTGATACGGTGTTATGACCTTAGACTAGTTATTAACCTCTTCCCAAGAGTTTTCCTTTTGTACAAAGTGTATATTATAATAACAGAGAGAGAAACCTCAAGAGATGGGTTTTAAACATTCTGTGAAACAGCACAGGACTTGGCACTCTGAAAGTACTCAGTAACCATTACCTACCATGATTAATATTAGGATATTTTAATGTCTATAAGCATATATTGGTTTGCTATTTGAAAAGTTCTGGTTTTGGCATGTTACACTAATGAATGATACTTCAAATCAATGACTTTTATTTTGAGGGTAGTCTTAAGCATCAAAGTAGACTCAAATCTGACAGGGAAATATTTAAGAACAGAGATGTAATTCAGAATATGATGATCGTGCACGCTTGTTGAGTTCATAAACATTAAACTTTAATAATTTGGTTTTATATGTGGTAGAACTAGTCTATAAACAAAATATAAAATTAAGTAGAATTTGCTTTTCATAGTTGGCATGGGATTCACATTTCTGAACTGTGCTGTGGCTACTATGGTGAATGAGATACTCTCTTTGTGTTTAAGAAACTTACAGTCCAATGGGATATTTATTGGCCAAAATTATGATGGAAGAGTGGTAGGGGAAATAGTATTTCCATGAAACTAGTTTGAGAGTGTAAAGTCAGGCATTTAATTTATGTCACAGACTACTGAGAATGTCATGCTTTCTTCAAGACTGTGAAGGCCCTGCATCTGCCTGTATTGTGTGTATACGTGCATGTGTGTGTGTACATGTGTGGGTTCATGAATGAGAAAACAAAACGAGTCCTCTTTTATTCCAGCTCTCCTTGCTTTGTTTGTGGGAAGAGAAATCGCGTTTTCCTCTCTCACCCTTAAGTAAAGATACTATTTCTCTATAGGAACAATTACATGCATGCATAAACTGACACATAAGACTCATATAACACAGTCATGTAAACAGTGAAATCATTTATAAATAGAAAAAGCTCTTCCACAGAAGAAGTCGTCTTTATGATAAGTTTGAAAAGAACCATTTTTTTAGAAGTTTCCTGCTTTCTTTCAAAGTCTGCTAGGCAGTGCCATACATAATTTTAGGGGGAAAAAAGGCAAAAAATCTTTCCTTTTAACTTTGTCAGAAATAACAAATATCCCATCTCTTCCTTGTCCTTTGACTTGGGTGACTTGTGCCCTCGTGTGTGACCCCTATGCTCCCCTCTGTTGACAATTACAAGCCAAGTATAGATGCTTGGCTGGCCTCTATGCACAGTTCAGTTACGCCAGGATGTTTAGGACGATTTAGGTAGCAAAAGTATAGCTGTATGGGCACAGTATAGCCACCTTGCTGAATGAAACCGACAAAGAGAGAATGAGCACTCCTAAGTATTCCACCATATTTCCTTCATGAATAAAATGAATCAGATAAAAAATGAATTTAGCCTTCCCATCTAACTTCACCTCATATATTACTACTTAGGACTTCCTAATTGCTAAAGATAAAAACCACGACAACAACAAAAACCCAAAAAAACGATCTTATACTAGATTATTGTTGATGAAATTAAACCCAGTTTTCATAGTTTATACCCTGTCTTTAGCAAATTCTCTGAGCAATATTAGGCATTATTTTCTATTCTGATTTGATATTAATGTTTAAAGCATGACTGACTGCCATCTGTTACCACAGGTATCATCTGATGGAAATGTTGATTCTTGACCTTCTCTCTGATACTCTGTCTGCCAAGGCAAAAGGAAGCAAATAAATCTGTAGTGCTGACATCTCCACACTGAACCATTGCTCCTTAAATGTAGTACCTCAGGATGGAAATAAGGTGGGATATTTTCCAAATCTATTGAAAATCATTTGTTCCTAGACCCAAAGCCCAAGACTGAAATGTGCCTACATGTTAACAAGAGAAAGAAAAACAACTAGCTGGAAGAAAAAAGAAGAACATGACCAAAGCTTTGTTAATCGTATTTAGTCTTTCCATTAGCAGATTTACTCAGTCAGTCATATCATCAACATACCCTGGGTGCCCACAGGGTGCCTGAAATAGAGGCACTGTAGAACTGGGGGTACAGAACGGGACAAACTTGCAATCTGTAGCCCTTAGATAGAAGTCATAGGAACAGTTAATACTGGTATAATGTGATGTACCAGGAGAAGGTTCTTAGACAAGCTAAACTGAATTGTAATTTGATGTGTAGACATTGTACCATAGCATATTTCCATTGTACTACAGACTTTTTATTAATTTTTATAGCCTAGATGTGTTCTATCTTAACCATTCATGCCCTTAAACTTATAAATTGTTTCTGAACTTTTGCTATTATAGAGAGCATTATTATTTAAACAGTGGAAATTTGAAGATTGTCTCAATGTCCAATAATAAAGAAATGGTGAAATAAATCATGGACTATATAACATTAAAATGATTCTTGCCAGCACTTTCTAATGATTTAAAATGAAAAGGTAAATTATACACACACGTTTATATATTAAGACTTCAGCAATGTAAAATCTTATTTATGAACAAAAATCTCATGAAAATTTTGTCTAGAAGTTTGTGCATTGTCTAATATACACACTGTTTTAATTAACCTTGCTTTAATCTTGATGAACTGTAATAGTTTATATGTTTGTACACACTCATTACTCCCTTTTTCATACATCTGAAAATATTTCCTTTTCTAAATTAATTTCACTCCCAATTTCTGTCATGCTCCATGGAAAAAAATTCAAAAACTTGTGGTAATTTAAGATTAAAATTTATAGGGGCGCCTGGGTGGCTCAGTCGGTTCAGCATCGGCTTCAGCTCAGGTCATGAACTCACGGTTTGTGAGTTTGGGCCCCATGTCAGGCTCTGTGCTGACAGCTCAGAGCCTGAAGCTTCTTTGGATTCTGTGTCTCCTCTGTTCCTCCCTCGTTTGCACTCTGTCTGTCTGTCTCTCTCTCACTCTCAAAAGTAAATAAAGATTAAAAAAATTAAGATTAAGAATTATATTAAATGTGTAAGTCAATTTAGAAAAATTGAATAACCAATACTTATGAATAACTTAATAATGTATTTGAACACAACTGAATTTTCTGGCACAGATCCAGAAAGAATAATAATCCCTGCAAAGGGATTGAATGGAAACATAATCCCCCAAACGCCTGCATCTTCTCCTTTTCCCTCATCCGGCTCTAAAAAGCAAGATCCTTCCACAAACACACTAAAACTTACTGTCTCTGTGTTGCTAATGGTTACAGACGAATGTTCTACAACATGGGAATAGTTACCCCAAACATTAAAATATTTGACCAGTTAAAGGTTCCTTAGATTAACAAACGCCTGCAGGAGAAGACATTAAACCTGAAAGTCCTTCCTATCTCATGACCAATAATGACTGGTCAGATTTTCTAACACCTGAGATTTCAAAATATGGGTGTTGATGAGAAAGGAACCATTAATTCTGTGTCACGGGTCAGATGTGGGAAAAATAGATCTAATCTGTATCATAAATTTAGAACTTCAGATAGCCTAAGGGATTCAGAGCATCTGTAGAGAGAAGCCCGTGGAAGTGTTGTTAACAAACACTGCTTTTCTCTGTTGCAATTTTGTGTGGGGGCCTTGTGTTTGTAGGGTAAGTGTTTATATTTGGGCCATATCGGTTCATCCCTTGATTCTCCATTTTTGCCTTATCCCAGTTAACATCTCTGCTATCCGCTGCCCTATATTTTAGATGCAGCCCACATCGTGAGTCATCTTGTTAGAGTTATGATTATTGGTAGCTTTCTTCATGTCATTTGTTATACCATGCCTATACTTTGTACCAAGCACTAGGTTGCAAATTTTACATATGTTATTTTATTTACTCCTCAAAACAAACCTGAAGAGTACATCGCATTCTGGATTCCTATCCAATTTTTACCAGTACTCGTGTTTCCCATCTCCCTTACAACTTACAGTTTTGCTGTATGTGGACAACTTTCCAGGTGATCTCTATAGCTGCACTGTACTCCAGAATCTACATTCTTTCATTAATTTCCACCTGCTAGTGTTGCCAATGAGTGACTCAGTGAGTTTTGGAGCTCTCTCCATGGTTAGCATCTGGATCTAGGTCAGGTGTATCTTATCCCATAGTCTGTTGTCTTGTCTTGTTTTGTCTGTCTATCCATTGGTTCATCTATTTATTTAATATGTCAACAAGGATAAGAAAGAGGAATTCTAATTCTGATGCTTTCAAAGACCCGTAAGGAAAGAGTTCTTACATTCAGCATTGATACTAACATCGAAAAATGTGACCCCTTAATAGTGTTCATAGTTGGAGATTCTTGAACAAAGTGATTAGTAGTCAGGTGCATGTCTATTGTTCTTGTATATCTATGAATTTAGCCTGATACAGTTTCAATACATTACAATGCACTATGTGTTCTCAGTAAATAATCACTGATGGATGTTACCAATGGAAAGATATTTAGGAGGGTGGAAGAGAAAAATAAATCACAGGAAAAAGAGTACTAGACTTTAGGATACCATGATTCAATTTTTGACTAAACTCTATATTAGCTGAGTATCTGAGAAAGTTTATTAAACCTTTTGGGTCTTTGCTTCTTTACATTTACAACATGGGTTATATTATTAACTTATGAATAAGATCCACAAGTTCATGTATAGAAAAGACTATGAATTCAGGATGGAAATTGGATCTGAAGGGGCAAAAAAACCTAACGGAATGCTCAAGAAATTTGTGTTGAATGAACAATTGGTTGAATCTGAATCCCTGTATCATTCCAAAGATAAAACATTATGCTGCAGACTGAAAATTTGATGTTAAAATGAGAAATAAAATAGATGGAGAAAAAAATAAAATACAACAGATTGAGAAGATAATTAGGGAAAGACACTAATTTGTTAAGGGTTGAAAAGAATGGATAAATTGAAAATTAATGAAAAAAATTCAAAAGGAAAAGAAGCAAAACAAAGACTTTGAGTAAAAGCAAATGTATTATAATAAAATAATTTAAAAATTAAGTATGGACCTTAAAATGGACATATCATACTATACTGCACTGTACTACACTAGTAAACTTATTGAGGTTAGTAAGGCATGATTTAGCTTTGGAGCTTAATGTTGGCTAGAAAGTACAGTCTACATGTATATAGTCTTCAAAATTAAAGCAAAATTTTGAGTTAGAATTTGAGACTTAAATCAGTTTTGCTTTTGGTGTGAATATACTTGCTACAGTACTCAAACGAGATAGATATACACCCTGTTGCAGAATGGAACTTGAAATAGCTTGTTTTTCTAGGATGCTTGCAAATAACGTATTGCATGCCATTAAGTTACTCAATTTTACATACACATGAATCATTGACTACCCAAGATTTCATGATACCAAATTTGCATTTTACGTATTTTCCAAAACAGCAAACATTTTTTAGGTAGGTGGTAGAGTTTTCATTCTAATTGCAATGAAATTTCATTTTATTCCGTGTTTAAGTGAGAATTATGCTTCAATGGTGATTTTAAGTTACTCATTAAATTTCCCTCCTCTTGTGTTAAGCTTACTTTTCATAGTACAGTATTATAAAAATTAAAGCTACCAGAACTTAGCATATAAGGCAAAGAATATTTTAAATTCCTGAAAGATAATATTTTGTCACTTAAATTCAGTTTTTCCTGGTTTTGGTATAGTATCCAAATAAAATAGATGCTTATGTTGTTGCAAAATATAAGCTCAGCTTTCCAGAATGGGTACAAAATGAAGGCAGTTTATATTTCAAAAGAATTATACAACTAACCACTAATAGGCACCAAGATATTTTTCAGAACCCTCTTAAAAAATAAAAAGAAAAGAAGTTATAAAAATGTTGATAATTGTTTAGAGAAATTCATCTGGAAAGAAAACAAAGTCAGCTGTCATAAAGGAGTGCTATGTATCTTTATTTCAAAAGGCTTAGGTTACTTGCCATTGAGTGGGCAGAAAGAAAAAAACATTCTTTTTCTAATAGCCTAAATACCTATTTCATATTTCATTATTTCACAATTCACTGTGTATAGTTACATGATACCAGTATATATCAAGCATGGAAAAATTTTTATAATGTCTTTATGGCAGATGTGACCATTGTTTTAAAAACCAAGGTAACATCATTCTCAATAGATAGAAATAATTGGTTTCATACTTTTAATAAAATTGGTTAAATTAAGCGGTCCATGAATACAGTTGAATTACCTTTTACTATGAAGATTAGTCAAAAGTGTGCGAATCACAAAATAATTTATCATGCAATTTCTGATTATATTCTGGCAAAAGCAATAGTGTTTACAAAAAAATGTGAATTTTTATGAATCAATACATCCTAAAAAAAACTAAAGACTATGCTTTCCCAATTTTAGAAATCACATATAACTAAATTTAACAAAAGCACAATTCCTCAACATAAAATTGTCCTTGAAAAGGAAGTGCTAATGGAGGCTGGATGGCTCAGTCAATTGAGCATCTGACTCTTGATTTCTGCTCAGGTCATGATCCCAGGGTCCTGGGATAAAGCCCTGTAGTTGGCATCTACACTGAGCTTGGAGCCTGCTTAAGATTCTCTCTCTCTCTTCCTCTGCCTCCTCCCCAAGTGTGTGCATACGTGCATACTCTCTCTCTCTCTCTCTCAAATAAATAAATAAATAACTCATAGAAGTGTGGGGTAAACTCGATTTATAGTCATAAGCCATCTACTTTATTTATGCCTTAAAAAATGTAGGTTTTTTTTAATGTTTATTTATTTTCGGGGGAGAGAGAGAGACAGAGCACAAGTGGGGGAAGGGCAGAGAGAGAAAGGGAGACACAGAATCTGAAGCAGGCTCCTGGCTCCCAGCTGTCAGCACAGAGCCCAATGTGGGGCTCAAACCCAGAACCATAAGATCATGACCTGAGTCAAAGTCAGATAGATGCTCAACAAGCTGAGCCACCCAGGCGCTCCAACAAATGTAGCTTTTTTTGATGCAAATTAACTCTGGTATCAATTTTGGAAATCAGCTGAGTAAATATCTCTAGAGAGGTATTTGGGAAAATGATTAGCAGGAAGTACAGCTACCAGAAGAAAATGGGAGGTAGGCGGGGGAGAGCAGAAATATGCTTTGAACCAACAAAAGGACTTGACAGATGTTTTCTGTCCCTCCAATTAACCAAAGGTAACCTGCAAAATTTTCACTAAGAGACAATTGTTGATGGAATTTTTGTCTAAAGGAAAATCATGGCGCATTTTGACTTCTACCTAGCATTCCCACTGAGTAGGTCTAAATATTTCAATGGATGGAGTCAACCAAATTCCACACAAATATTTCCTAATTGGGGAGATCTCTGATCCAGAGATCCATGTGGATGTGTTATGAATTACATAAAGTCCTATGCGAATTCTGACACGCTTTTATATACACACAAAGAGAAATACAAATGTATAATCTGTTGATATGACTCCTACAATCATTTTTTAATAATTAAGAGCAAATATAAGAGCAAATATAATCATACTAGAGAGATTTTACTGATTGTTTTAACTCAGAGGATCTGATCAATATCAGAAGTGAGCCCTATTTTCCTTGCCTCAAAGACTTTTTCTTATTTCACTGATACAAATTAATCCCAGTGTTGTTGTGATGGCAATGGAGGGGTGGGGGGTGAGTGGGTGGAACGGAGATGTTTTATTTTTCATGGGAAACAAAATATGTTGTTGCTGACTGTATTTGACAACATCTCTGTATGGATGGCGGGAATAATTATCAGATTTATGGACTTGAGCAAGTGTTTCCTTAATTGTCCATCCAGCTGGTACTCTCAGAATTTTCCCAGCTTTTGTGTTTTTGATCACGTAAACAATGAAAAAATGAAAATACCATGGGAGAGGAATTGCAAAGCGGTCAGTTGCTAAAATCCTGGTTCCACAGTTTCAGTATATACCAATTCTTAGAAAGAAGGAGAATAGAGGAACTGAGAAAATTTCTCTCAGCTAGGAAGAGTAACAAGAGCTCCATCTTGGACAAGGAGCTGAGTGGGTAATAGCACTTCAGCGATGAAAGCAGCACAAAACAAAATGGGGCAAGTGCAAGGGAAGGAAGACAAAAGGAGCAAGAAACAAACAAAAAAAGTCTCTGTATATTAATCTTAAAGGTGGTGGTGAAAACGTATGCTCCTAAATACAATCTAAATGTTGAGCCAACATTTGAAAGCTTCTTTCATTGAAAATTTTAAATTAATTTCTGCTGTTTATGTGTTCATTGTAATAAGACAGCATTTACATTCTACTTAGAAAATAAACCAAATGCAGATATTGTTTTGTCTTATGCTCTTTTGTTGACTTTATTCACAGCAACAAAACGATACCATCGTTTTTATGTGCCTCATATGCAAAACAAAATTCATTCATCTGTGTGGTCTACTGATGGGAAATAAAATCAGATATTTCACTTCCAACAAGCAAAAGAAAAATCGATTGTGATTCCAAGAAGACATGAACTCAACTGGTAAGGAAAGATTTGTTTTACAATTTTTAGAAAGAATTTTCAGGAGCATCCTGTAAAAAATGTCAAATGCCAGAACATATTCTTTATTGTTAAAATTTGATTATGTCATTATTATTGTAACAAAACCATAACCGGCACATGAAGGAAAGCATTCAAAATTGGGCAAGATGCAATTTCATGAATGTTAAAATTTCCTTCTGTGTACATAAAAAATAAAGGTCAGATGTCATTGAAAAACGGCACCTCTTATATTTTGAGCTCTATGTTATTAGACTGTTAGCTTCTTGAAGACCAAAAAGAAACTTTGGCTTATACTTTCCATTCTTGCATAAACTTACTTGATCATATTGGCTTTATTTGTGTAGGTAGGTACAGCTTTGCTTCACCTGTTCTGTGTTCATTTCTAAACTTAAATTCTATAATCTAAAATATATGCCAACTTGCAAAGAGTTTATTTTTCTGTTTTGTTTCTATTGCTGCTCTCAGGTTTGATTTCCTGGTAGAAAACATTGCATTTTGTGATGAGATGGCATTGAATATAACAAAGTTTAATTACCACAATTGTTTGATCAATTATTTGATTTGGGGATTGGCCAGTGGGATTGAGGGGTCAGTCACAAGAATTTTATATTAAAAGTAATTCGGGAGAAAGGTGCTGTTCCATTTATTCCTGCCTGTCAGTGATGGGGTGAAATCTGAAATCTTTCACACATCGGGGCGATGAAACTGTCAATGCTACCCTCTGATTTTCTAAATGGTTGCATTTTAGACCTTGTAGATAAAACCTCTATATATGTCCTCACAAAAAGGACTTACCTTGAGTGGCAAGTCTAAAATCAGCAATATTGAGTATCAGTATAAAGTCACACACACCGTGCTATTTATAATCGCTGCATTTAATGTTTTGGGATCGGTCGTTGAAATCATTAACAGAGAAGTTTCTTACATTTGCCTTGGGCAGAAAGGTTTTTGTAAACTGGTTTTTAAGAAGACAAGAGACCTAAAAAAGGAGAAATAATATGTATTGTTTAGTATGCATGTTCCACACTCAGGTTTATTGATATGTTCTGCCTTTTATAAGATGAATACTATGACAAATGACAGAGAAGAGATTGTACGTCACTATCTCTGTTCTATCTATGTACTGCCAGTGGGCAAAGATTTCTCATTTCATACATCATTTACAACTTCCTACAGTAATTTTACACAGTTCATATCCTTGGTACAAGGCATAGCAATTATCTATACACATATATGCATGCAGGCATACCGAGTATGAAAACCATGCAGTTCTAAAGAGCTCCAAAGTTCATACACCGCAGCCAGTAAAAGTTGGTAAAAGCTTTCTTATTTAAACTGATGCCCCAGTGTTACCTGTGGAACAGGTTGTTTCAGGAGGTCTTCTTTTAGAATACTGTTTGTAAAATATCGTTTTCAGTTTTTCCAATTGCTTTCGTATCCCAATCGTTATTTTAAGATGTATGTAAAAATACGTTCCCTCTTCTATACACTTTTACCCCTTTGTCTAAGAAGAATAAGAAAAATACAACATTGTATTCTGGAATAAACAAAAAACAATCCTAAAATCTAGATTTTCAATTTTAAATGTGAATAAACATTAGAGTTGGACAGCGTTTGGTTATTTTAGACTTTCTAAAATTATTTCAAGTTCTCATAGTTCTACTTTTTCACCTAATATAGTACACATAACATCTATAGAGATGGTAAATTGTTAAACTGTTACATACTTTATAATATCCAGAAATAAATTCAGAACTCTTTCATGTGTTATCAATAATCTACAGTTTATTTGAAATTTTTGAATTTATGTTTTTTTTCAAATTTCATTATTTTTAATATTCTGGCCTTCATTATTTGTGGTTAGAATCGTGAATGATAACTATCTAGTTTCTTTCAAAAGTACAAAAAGTAATGATTCAAGTTCAGCAAACACAATGAATCCCACTAGCTGTTTATTAATAAATTCATTTTAAAAAATTATTTGATGTATTAACATGCTGTATACCTTCTCCTCCACAACCATGATTTCTTAAGATTCATCCCTTTCTTTTGGGAAATGACTTCTTCCAATTTCCTTTTATTAACCTTTACTTGGTATCTGTGGTGTATCAGAATGCATAAATCTATATGTCGAAACTAAGATTTCTCATGCTTCGGTCCTTGTATTTTTTTAAAAAAAATTTTTTTTAACGTTTATTTTTGAGACAGAGAGAGACAAAGCATGAACGGGGGAGGGTCAGAGAGAGGGAGACACAGAATCTGAAACAGGCTCCAGGCTCTGAGCTGTCAGCACAGAGCCCCACGCGGGGATCGAACGCCGGGATCGAACTCACCAACCGCGAGATCATGACCTGAGCCGAAGTCAGCCGCTTAACCGACTGAGCCACCCAGGCACCCCTTGGTCCTTGTATTTTAAAATAAGACAAGAACACATGACTTGTATGTTCTGCCTTTGTCACTCTCCATTGTTAAGGTTTGATAAATGCACAAGAAATTACAAGTCTTTCTTTATTAGTAAAATTCAGGAGAATAGATTGACGAAGCTATTCTGTCACTGACCGTTTTCTTGTCCTTGAATTGGTCTCTCCCTGCACTTTAATATTTCACCTGTAAAATGAAGCAAACTGGATGATTTAATTTTTTTTTAATATAGGTAAAATTTTTTTCAGTACACAGGAAATGTTATATGCCCGGAAACCAATTTTGCAAGTTCCTTTTAAGGGTACAAAATAAAATCCCTATGTTTTAAATTTGAGATTGTTTTAATAGCTAATTATTTAACTTCATTTGCCTATAATCCTAGTAATGTTACAGTCAATGACAAATTGACTGGTTACCGCTATAGAAATAGCTCCAGTGTATCTTAACTTTATGGATAGTCACATTAAAAACAACAGGCTAGCATTTTCATTGAACACTCAAATCCACATATCTGTTTTTCATAGCTAGTTGGTTTTTGAAGACTTTTTACTAGGCATTATAGAATGTCTGAATAACGTAGGAATAAAATAAATGCCCATTCAAGTGTGATGTAGAGTTTTAAAATGAAGAATTCAGTCAAAAGCGGTTCTCTTAATGAACTTAAACATGGAACGGTTATTAAACAGCCACACTGATGAATGCTTTATAGCACTGACGCTAAAGTAACAGAAAAAGTTATGATAGCATTACGGATACCACATATGTAGAAAAGTCACAACAAATTTCTAAAGGCTAAGTCATTTCTTCCTTTCTAATCTTAAGCCATTTTGACTTCATTTTCTATGTACATATAAATAAAGAATGAATGGTGATTTAGGTAATAATTTTTTTTTAAAAAATTATAATATTATTGCCATGATCAGACCTCACTTCTTCCTTACTGATGTTATACTAAAGATGTTTTTATCACTCCTTCCTTCAATAAATATTTATTGAGGTTCTCCTATTACATAAAAAGTAACTAAACCTTACCTAACTAAACTTATTTAGTTTGAGAATAATTAAATTCAGCATCAGATTCTTGCCATAACAAAGAAGACTACATGTACTAGTTTTCTATTGTTGTATAAGAAATTACCCTAAAAGTGGTAGTTTGAAACAACAGATATTTATTATCTCACAGTTTCTGTGATTGGGAGTCTAAGGACAGCTCAGCTGTGTCCTCTGAAAGACTGCAATGGAGATATTGTCAAGGTTGAGTTCTCATGTGAACGTTCAACTAGGGAAGGATCCATTTGCAAATTCACTTAGGTTACTGCTATAACTCATTTTCTTGTGGATGTAGAACTGAGGTCCTCATTTTCTTGCTAGCTCTCAGCTGGATGTCCATACAGGCCATTGGTTCTCCTCAGCACCTCACCACATTCCAACATGACTGCTTGTGTCATCAAAGCCAGAAAGAGCAAGAGACATTTCTGCAAAATGGGAACTATGGCCTTATGGAAGTAATCAAATAACCACATACATGTCACTAATGCATTCCATTGCTTTTACCATATTCTGGTGGTTAAGAGTACACCACAGATCTCATCCACACTCAGGGAAAGGAGATCACATAAGGTCATGGACATCAAGAATTAGGGATGATAGAGGACACTTTAAGAGTCTGCCATATTATATAAAGCAATGGCCTAGGTATAATTAATTCACTTTCAAATAAACAAAAACAAATGTAATTCAATTTTTTTTTTGCTTGGAAATTAGGAAATTTGGCTTTCCCATTAACAAGTTGTATGCCTCTAAGTAACCTGAGTCACCTCTCTGCTCGCAGAAGGGATTAGTTCCGTATCTGAAAATGGAAGGGACTGGATTGGAATGATTGCTAAAATCCTTCCTCAGCTCTAGACTTCCATAAGGCCTAGAATATTTGGAATGCATAGAATATTCAATGAACTAAATGTTTTACTTTTTACCCTCAACATTTACCCACAAGTTTGTCTTTTTAATGGTTTATATCAAGGAGACTAATCTATCAGGATTTCAATTTAATTTAAATGTATTTTTTAATGTCTACTCTGAGCAAGTTGTGGAAAATAGTAGTTACTGGTGAAGCAGCTGGGTTCTGGGGTCAGATGCTTCCATTCAAATCCCAGCTCTTCCTCTCATCAACTGAGTGACATTGGGCAAAATATTTAAGCTCTCTTCATCAGTAACATGACATGATAATAATACCTGAATTAGAAGACTGTTGCCTCACAAATACTAATTTTTTTCATAAATATTAGCTATTGTAGATTTTGTCATCATTACAATGTAATGCTATTAGGTTAGGCAAGGAAAACACATACAAGATGAATAATAAAGTTTCTCTGCCTTCAAGAAATGCACATAAATGGTGCTTTATTGAAATATTTTCTCTTCTAGGTAGAATATGTCATTATTAAAAATGTTTTATTCCCCTTGGGACTTATCAGTAACCAGGATATAGTTGAAATTCTTGTTTAACGTGATAAATATAGTTATATTAATAATTGAATAATTTCTGTTGGATTTTATTCAACAATCTCAGAAAGAATTAACTAGGGCACTTTTTTTTAATATAAAGATAATATCTACCTTATGAAATGTTCATTTTAATTCTGTATATTCTGTTCTTTTGTGAGCAGATTTCCAGGTAAAACACTTCATGGTTATTAATAAATGGGCCATATATAAATTATGCATTAAGAAAAAATGAAAGACAAAAGCATTGAGCATCTCTTTTGCTAGTTAGAGGAAGCAGTTTTACTGTCTGACATTGAAGACAAGACAGTCAGTATCATTTCGTAGAATTACAAGCAGCCAGATTCATACCCCACCTCATCTTTCAAACTCTCTTTTGTTCTCTACGCAGAAAATCACACGGAATGAAAAATAACCATGGAGGGACAACCATTTTGCTCTGGAAGAGAAACCTTACAGTAAACTTTCCTGAAATTATTTTGAGCACATGGTCTTAGGTTTTTAGTCTTTGAACTTTTCCTGTGACACAGGAACAAACTCAACAATCCAAAACTGCAGAAGTCAGACAGCGAGAAACTCTGATAAAAGTGGCCATCTTTGACAGCTGACAAACATGAGTATGATGAAGCGTGGCAAATATGGATGTGTTTCGTGAATATGTGTATGTCTTTTGAGAGGACCTGACCAATGAGATGTATGGTAGATCACTGATAAATCTCTCTCTTTATTTTTAACTTCGAAAAGAGGAAGGAAATATCGAGAGTTGAGAAGAGAAATACTATCAATTAGCTGCATTCTTAGTTGTTAAAAATTACACCAAGTCCTTTTGAGGAAGCTCCCTATCTGAAATTGTCTCCTTGCTTTACCTCTTTCCTTCTTTACCTTATCCCTTCATTTGGAATGTCAGATCCAAAATGGCAAGGATCTTGTATGTTTTGTTTATCACTTTAACCCATTTCCAATGTTGTGTAGGTGCCCAGTAAAAACTTGCTCAGTGAATGAATGCAAGAGATTTCGATTTTAATCTAAGTAGCTGGAAGACCTTAGGATAATCACTTGACTTCTTGGAGGCTCAATTTCTTTATTTTTAAAATAGTGGCATAGGGGGTGCCTGGCTGGCTCAGTGGGTAGAACATGCAACTCTTGATCTTGAGGTTGTGAGTTCAAGCCCTATGTTGGGTGTAGAGCTTATTTAAATAAGATAGAAAATGATAGCATAGACTAGATGGCTAATGTTACTTGCAGCACTAATATTCATTGATGGTATGCATGATTCAGATGTTCACATGATAACCAACTAATGTTTTTTTTTCACAGGAAACTTCACTTATGTACAGAGTTTATTGACCAATCTTTTTTCTTTTTTTTTTTTTTAATTTTTTTTTTAACGTTTATTTATTTTTGAGACAGAGAGAGACAGAGCATGAATGGGGGAGGGTCAGAGAGAGGGAGACACAGAATCTGAAACAGGCGCCGGGCTCTGAGCTGTCAGCACAGGGGCCCGATGTGGGGCTCGAACTCACGGACCGCGAGATCGTGACCTGAGCCGAAGTCGGCGCTCAACCGACTGAGCCACCCAGGCGCCCCTGACCAATCTTTTTTCTTAATGAAACATTTATCCAAGATCAAGTGATTTATGATGTTAATTATCAATGCTCTAATTAGTGTCTACTTGTCGTTCCTGATTAAACCAAGTTTTTTGTGTGATGAATCCAGTTTGGGCTATTTAGATGCCCAAAGAAGGTAAAAATGAAAGATTCTCTTACATTCACACTGAAGGTTCTTTTAAAGTTTTTAAGTTAATTTTTAAAATGGTGATTTTAATTTCTATAGATTTCTACAAAATTCTAAATTTAGATTGATCTCTTTGATAGAGAAAAAGAGAAAACTGAGAGATACCTAGTTGTTTCCAAATTCAGCAGTGCTATGAACATCTTGGATGAGTTGATATTAGAGGAACCTTCATTTATCTCTTTTGGTATTCTGTGTGATGAATGTGAATTCAATATTATGCTGAATACTTTTGAATGGATTTGTTAACTGATCATAACTTCACTGCATAGTCTGGTGATTGAATTTACAATTGTGGAAAGATATTGCTGATACTGGTGAACAACAGATAGGTTCCTTTGGCCTCGTGATGCTGTTTTAATTTTTAATTGTCCATGTGTTTCTTGAGTGCCTGAGGACTGTACACAATATTTTAACAAGACCAACATATAGAATTCCAAATAAATTTCATTTCAAATATAAACACTTAACAGGTTGATAGAAATGTAAAATAAATTTTTATACATTGAAAATGACTAAAGTCTTTGGTTTTGCTATTGTAATTACAAATAGGAATGTGAAAAATGAATAAACACTGGAGGACAGCAAGTGCTATAATATTCATGTTTAAAGAACACTATGTTCATATTAAAAACTATGTTCTTTAGTTGGTTGAATTTATTTGTTGAGTCTCAAGTGTTATTAGGCATTGTTTGCAGATTTCTAACTTCTAGGCAAATGTATAAAAAATGGGGGCTTACTTGGAAAGCACTTAGGTGACTTATTTTTATTGATATGTCTTCCCTCTAGACCAGTGGAAAGTAAAAGTAGTCAAAACTAGAGTTCCAAAAAGGAAAAAAAAAATGAAGCTAGTGAACTCTACTGATGTTTAACTTCCTATGAATTTCAGCATACAGTTGGCCCATACAGGTTCCATTAAAGTTAATGGGAGTCGTATGAACTAATTCCCTTTGTAGGGTACTAAAAATGTACCCTGCAGTATTAAAAAGTCTGAACCTAATTTTTACTTTCTCTTAACCTTGATTATGTTATATTAAAGATAGATACATTCATCATCATACCCATATATAGTAAAGTTTATACAAAAATTTGAAAATAATCTAGTTGAGGGAGAGGCTGAATTTATATGGGTCAAAGAAGAATTTTAATTAGGGTTGCAAATATGAGTGATGCTTTCATTATAATGATAAAACAAGCATGAGTAGCTGTAATTTACCCTCCAGCTATATAAATGGGAACTTAAACCTCAACGTATTCAATAAATGAAACATTTTCAGAACACTTACTTAAAATCAGGTCTACTTTTTAATCAGTCATGTTTTAAGTGAATGTTTATTAATAGATCATTAATAAAACATGCCTACGCAATGAGATTTCAAGAAAGATATAAGATGACTAAAAGACAAAGTAAAAAGATCTAATTGATAATGTTTAACTTTGTTTTAAACAATTTATTTCAATAAGTTACATGTTTATTTCAAATTACAACTGAATTCTAAATCATTTTTTCAGTTATATTTATGAAGATAAAACACTACAGATAATCTCGCCTGTGAATTCATGACCCTTTTATATACTACCTAAGTTCTTCCTGTTTTGCAAAACTGAAATATTAATCTCATTTTTTTTCTTTGAAATAATTTCTGCCTGGCTTCTATCATTACCTGGGGGAATGAAGTTATAAGGTTTTTATTGTTAAAGAATGCGAAAAACAAAAAGAAAAATATTTACACGAATAAGTGCCCCACCATCCATTTTTCACTGAAATCAGCAGCTAGGCTGCAAAACAGGGACACGTACAAAATATTTCTTAAATACAAAGAACACTGGAAAAAGGCAGGCAATATTGCAGAACGATAAATAAAGCAGAACATTCTCCAAGGGTCCAGAATTTGGTTTGGATAACCTTCCAGAAGGCAAAATTCTTACCCAACGCCGATATAAACTGTAATTAGGACTGATCTTTTTATGTTCTACATTTATCTTCTCTGGGTTGTTATTACACCATTCTCTGTGTCTAAATTACAATAGAATCCCAGGAGTTTGGGTGGGGCTGGGGAGAATAGTTACTATTGTAAATAAGTTCACAGTTTCCAATTTATTGAAACTGATGTCAGGCACTTAGCTATTGAACTTCATCAGATTTCTAGAGTACTTTCAGCTCAAGATCCCATTACTTAGAATTCGCTTTGAAGCTTGCAACCTTTTCAGTTTTGTGCTGCAACTTGCTTCTGTGATCTGCAGGCTTACAGCTGAAACTTGTAAGCATCCGAACTACGAGGGGCTCTTTGGACCGATTGGATTTTGGCTTTCCAGGCTGATTTGTGGCACTGACCTTAAAGCAGCAGAGGCAGAAGACTTTTTTAGCTCTCACTATTTATAAGTTACTCCGGAATGAGAATGAAAAACTAAAATGTGGTTCTTGGAGATATGCCTGGCAATACGGGCTATTCCAACAGCTAACCAAGCCACAAAACTCTGATAAGTTTAGCACAATTTCAATCTGAATTGTTCTGATTCTTTAGCTAACTCTTAGAAGGCACCACATCTTCTGCACTTTTACAGACATAATAAGGTGTACCTTAAATTAAAAATAATTTTCCCATACAAATATCGTTTCTTTTTTTTTTTAATTTTGAGAAGAGTGAAAATTGTGTTTAAGATTTTTGCACTGCCTTTTGAGATAACTAGAAATACTCTAAGAGGCTTGGATTATTTGTCACTACTGTATAAAATGTGTTATTGGTATACTTAATGCTTTGTGACTTTATTAGAAGAACAGCAGGATGAGTTGAGAAGTCTGACCCTCAGACTCTGAATTACGTACAATGTGCCAAGAAACTATAGTGACTCGAAATGTTATTCCTGCACAGTGTGTGTTGTGTTGGTGTTTAGCAGAAGAGCCAAAGCTTGCTCCTTAGGACAGTGCCTCTGTTGTGGACTTTGTGTCTGATACTCTTCTTTTTACCTCTCAAATTCTGTGCCTCTACTTCTGATGCACGTCTTCATGAGCCTGCTTTGGTTCCTGCTTATTTCGTCCTTCTTCTGTATCAGGTTAGAAAAGGGCTCTTCTCTTTCTTCCATAGCATCCCAATTATACTGAAATTAATTCATTGGGAGACTGTCTCCTTCCTTAAAATGTAAGTACCCTAAGGGTAGGGACCACGTTTCATCAATGTTTACAGCCTGTCTTACAACTGTGTTCAAACTTTACTGAGCATCATAGCATGGGATACAACATGCTTCCGGAAAGTTCTCAGTCTTTTAATCTATAATTGCCGCACATTGAATTTTTAAATAGACCTAATTTGCATGACAAAGCCTCTGTCAAGGATGTTTCTTTCATTTTAGTTATTTCTGCCCAAATTTGCTATTCTATAATCCTGTACTAGGCTGACAGGTGAGCTTCTCTTTATGCCCCCACCGCACGAAAATGTGTTCCAATAAAGCCTTCCGAGAAACATGTCCTACAGGATGCCTGCTGCTGGTGACCATCTCCGGATTCCCTGTACCCCTGATGCATGGTCCAAATATGTCATGGAAGTGGAAGCCAGGGGTCTTGGCACAAAGAACCGACTTTACAGCTTCCCTGTTGCAGGACTGCGAGGTCTACATTACCATGTATTATGTGATGATTCAGTTCACCCCGATTTGCCCTTTGGGAACTGCTGTGAAAACTTCTTTTGTACAGTAAATCATGACAGCATTTGGCCTTCATTTGAGGGTGAATGCATGGTTTATATATTAAAGCCATTTTTTTCTCTTTAGAAATACCATGTGGCATCAATTTGTTTGTAAGCACAAATCAAATGGCAGTTTGGGATCCTCCAGATGATCCAGAATATGCTATATTAAGTTTTTAAAGGTTATCAGAACAGTGAAAACCTAACACTGAAAAAAATTAAGAGACTACCCGAATCCCTAAGAATGTATCTATATACCAGCAAGGTCCTTGCACATTTGGAGAAAACCTGATCTGAGACTTTAAAAAACACCGAAGTGTTGATAATATATTTGACCTATAACAATAGGTAAAAAATTAATACCCTACTTAGAAATGTGCACATTTTCCGTGTGTGTGTGTGTATGTGTGTGTGTGTGCATGCAGAGCTGAAATCTATTTGTTCCGCCCAGCCAGCCCAATTTTACCATATTGGTTTTCAAGCACACGTGAAATTGGGGTATAGAACTAGAAGCAGGGTCAATGTTTTAACTCCCACTTTTCAAATATGTCATATATGAACAAATACGGTAATTCCCTGAGTAACTGCTCACTGGTCTGCTCCCAGGCCTCGAAGGAATCCCCCAGGCTCTGCACTATGGGTTTCCAAATTTATCCCCCCAGCCGTACTTGTGGCTCTTGTGGTTGGTCCGTGGCCTGAAACTTAACTTGCCCAGCAGTTCTGTTTCCCGAAATAGACTCAGGAAGTTTGTGACCATGTTTGGTTTGTTCCAAGGGAGCTGCATTTATTTAATGAGGTTGTGAACATATACTACGATTTGTATATGGCTCATCAAATAAAATACATCTTCAACTCTCTCTTTCACTTCAGTACGTGGTTTGGAGTAGGCTGTTTTACAAGCCCATGTGTTTATCATATGACTTTCTTTGGGGACAAACATGATTTCTTACATTTAGGATACAGTTTCTGAGTGTCCAAACACTTTTACTTCATTCCTCCCTATTCAAGAAAAAAAACATGAAGCTTTGTAGTCCTTTCTCATTATTTATAGCAGGTTTCTCTGGATGGTAAGGTATTTTATTTAATTCAAGTGTGCCCATCTACGATGGTAGGGAGGTTAAAAAAACAAAAAAAAAAAAACAAAAACAAAAACAAAAAAACAATGTTTGTGGCTTAACATCCCTTTTCACCCAAAAAGGCATGTAAGTAATGTCTTCCTGGAAATAGGAACCCTCTTATCAACTACGTGCATTTATGAGAGTAATGTGTTCCACTAGTTTGTGTACCAGACGGGGAGCCAGGAGACCTTGATCTCCCTCAACCTCTCTGTGACATGAGGCAAATCATTTACCTCCTAGGTCAGTGGCTTCTTTTATTTTTATACGAAATATCTTCCCTAACACGACAAAAGATTGTGACTACTATTGATAATAGCTATAAAATACATTTTCTTCTCTAAGCCTCTGTCATAACATATAGAGCACCAGGGGTGGTATTTTACTAAATGAGCCTTGGCGAGTAGTTAAATGACTCACCCAATATCTTCCAGTTTACTATATAATGCAATAAAGCACATTCTATGAATAAGCCAAATGGATAAAATGTCTTTCATTTGATGATTCGGATCCAATCCAATCAAGAAGAATATTCCATAGAGCTTATTTCCTGTAATTGTAGAGATAAAATTGATTTTCTCATATTTTTCTCATGTTTTTTTTTCCTCCCAGTGTTTGCTGCAGTTACCGATTGTGAAAGAAGACTAAAAAAAGAATTTATTATTTAAAACTTCACAAACTTCATGGTGCTTCTTTTGAAAATAAAATGTAGAGCTGGCACGTCTGTATCAAATTCTGATGAGGACTCTTTCTTAGAACTTTACAGGAAAAGAAAAAAACAGGTGAAATGGAGATTGCACAATCTTGTCTTGAAGCAGGAGACTTATCTGGAAACTTCTGGCATTCCTTAGTACAATTCAAATGATACTGAAAAAAAATCAGCTGGTCTTTTCACTTCTCCTTGGTCTGGGTCAAGGATTTAGCGAGTGTAGTTAGTGAGTTCAGGGGGTGGGGTCAAGGATTAGAGGCTCTATCGGTGTGGTGGCTAACACGTGAGCAAGTAAGTATGTTGAGATCAGATGCTTTTCTCTGGCACCTCTTGGGACGAGCACTGGGTGTTGTATGGAAACCAATTTGGCAATAAATTTCATGTTAAAAAAATAAATAAATAAAATAAAAAGTAGAATTAAAAACTTTTTAAAAGTTAAGGTGGTTAAGAAATTAATCTTGACAGAATAGCTGATGATGCGTTTATCTTATGTAGACACACACACACACACACACGTGCACACACATGCTAAACAGTATCTTTGTGTTTCTTATGTGTGAATACGTTTATAGGTATAGCCTTATTTTTCTAATTTCTCTAAGGTTCTGATACATTTCAGAGCAAAAGAAGAAAAATTTGCAAAGTAGTTGGAAGACTTGAATGTGTAAAAGATTTATTTCAAGTGTTAACAGTTATAAGGTATTGTTCTAAATGACCATCTTTATGGATTTGAGCACCAAATTAGAATATAGTGAAAAGATAAAAATATTTGTTTGTTCTGATTTTTGAAATATTGTTCACTTAAAACCTTCTCTAATAAAGATAAGTGCATTAGTTAAGGCTGCCTAAGGGCAAGTCTGATTTGTTTCCTGGCTATTAATGAATACTTTATGTGACTATTTACTCCTGTATGAAATAAAAACAGGTATTCCCACAGCAGCAACAATGGTAGGTGTTAATATTTTTATTTTTTTCTCCTGATAGAGGGCTTAATACAAACCCTATATTCCTTTTTTTAAATGATCAGAAACAGAATTTGGGAACTTCAAGGGAATGTATTTTCGTTCACATCTGCCTCCCAAATTAGTTTCATCTACTCAGAAACTATAATTTATGGTAAAAGTGCTGAATCTAAGCTAATTTTCCTTCTTAAATTTAGGTTTTAAATAGGGGCACCTTGTTGGCTCAGTCAGTTGAGCGTCTGACATCAGCTCAGGTCATGATCTGATGGTTCATGAGTTTAAGCCCCACATCGGTCTCGCTGCTGTCAGCTTGTCAGCACAGAGCCCACTTTGGATCCTCTGTCTCCCTCTCCCTGCCCTTCCCCTGCATACGCTCTCCCAAAAATAACTAACTAACTAACTAAATAAATAAATAAATAAAGCAGTACCTAACATGTTACTGTTATGGCCCGTGGCCACAAAAACATAAGGTCCTTGTGCTGAGGTAGCACCTTCTTCAAACAGATGAACCTGTACCAGAGGACTTGAAATCAAGTATTGTGGCCATTGGCTTGCAGGTTCTATTTTGAAAAGGAAAATTCTGGAGGATTTTTTTTTTTTTAATAGGCAGAGTGATCCATACAAACAGCGCAACTTTTCTTTCCTGCTAGATGTAAGATCTGAGCTGGAGCATGGCATGAAAGCTGTGCTTATTAGTCAGCAAAGATGCTACTACTCTGTAAAACCAGGTGAAGCCCTCATATACACTGAGGTTGAAAAAGTCTTTAAGGTACAATGTTTAAAGCGCTCGTGTGTCCGATGAAAAATTAATGAAATGGTGAAAGCAGTGTTAGCACGAGGGACCCCCTCCAAAATATTCCCCTTAGGGTGACACTGTGTGCCAAAGCCGTTCTCAAGGCAAAGACCTCTTTAGAAAACTCATTCTTGCCCTTGAACCTCATCTTCAACTGCAGTGTGGTTACTACATAACAAAGGACTGTTATCTTTTCAGATCCACGTGGCTGAACAGCACCCAGCCCTGTAGCTCACCAAGGCCTAAAATAGTTCCTGGATACAATTGGAGGAGAGGGTGACAAAATGGCGAAAGCTATTTGGCAACAAAGTTTATCAGACTTACCCAGAAACATCATAGTTTTAATCTGAAAACCGAGTGGATTCTTTAGTTTGGATGTGAGACTAATTTATTTTTGCTTTTATATTTCGAATAAAATATAGAGATGTTGTTAAAGGAGAACATCTTTATTTCCCTCAATGCATACTTTGTCCTTTTAAAACTGTTTACTAACACTCCCTCTCTCTACCCTTCCCCTACTGTGTGTGTGTGTGTGTGTGTGTGTGGTGTGTCAAAAATAAGTTAAACGTTAAAAAATTTAAAAAAAGAAAGAAAGAAAAAAGGGGCACCTGGGTGACTCAGTTGGTTGAGCATCCGACTTCAGCTCGGGTCATGGTCTCATGGTTCATGAGTTCGAGCCCCACGTCGGGCTCTGTGCTGACAGCTCGGAGCCTGGAGCCTGCTTCGGATTCTGTGTTTCTCTCTGTCTGCCCTTCCCCTGTGTGTGCTCTCTCTCTCTCTCTCTCTCTCTCTCTCTCTCTTTCTCTCTCTCTCAAAAATAAACATTAAAACATTTTTTAAAGGAAAAAAATAATTTTTACTAACAAAATTGCTGCACTGAGAGTTATTAGAATTCTTCCTTAAGGTATTTTTTCTACAGTAGCTCTATGTGAACAGAAGGCATATGTATATATGCGATAATATCAATTGCAATGCATCATAATACAAATAGAAATGAAATGACCATTTTATTATGAAATGCTCTAATGACAAGGAGAGATTCAGTGATCTTTCCTCTAAATGCATTCCCATATATTACTTTTGTCAATAGATTTCTATGGTTTCTGTATGCAAGACTGATTTTTGCAGATACTTTAAAATGTGACTCAAGAGGTTTTTTGTAGACGAAGACGTTTCACTCCACTCCTTCATGAACCTCTTCTTTAAGAACCCTCAAGGGATTTAGGTTTTGCTGTCACTTGGGGCCATTTAAATCCCCAGTGAGATCTGGTAATGCCTGACTTTTGTAGAAAATTCCACCCTTGATGGATCACCTACTTAGGAGTTCCTGGAGGAAATCTCACGGGATTTCTGTCGCATTGGATTTCCTTACACAAAACCTGATCCTCCAATTGAGAACTTGACAGGACCCTAGCACTTTTGGTCTGGAGCCTGGGAAAGAATGAGGAGGAGAGCAGCAGCAATTCTCTTCATGGATAAGGATTTCTGCTTTTCTAACACCTCAGTGCCCGAGAGCCACACAGATATTCAAAGAAGTTGTGAACTGTAGCAGGGCCCCTATGTTTAGGGGACTCCCACACACTGCTGGTCCTGAGAAACAGATGAGAAGGAGCTGTGGCCACATCAGTCAACAACGTAAATATGCGGGGCACCCGGGTGGCTCAGTGGGTTAAGCATCCCACTTCGGCTCAGGTCATGATCCCATGCTTTCTGAGTTCGGGTCCCATGTTGGGCTCTGTGCTGACTGACAGCTCAGAGCCTGGAGTCTGCTTCAGATTCTGTCTCCCTCTCTCTCTATCCCTCCCCCGCTCATGCTCTGTCTCTCAAAAATGAATAAAAACATTAAAATTTTTTTAAAAAGCAGTGTAAATATGCAAGTCAGGTTGATGTTTAAAGATGAAATCCCCAGCATCACCAACCCAGATGGTGTGCTGTGTAAAGATACAAAGGCAATCAGAGGTCCAGCCCCTCCCATTTATGAACCTATATGCAACTAATGTCTCTAGGCATTAAAACTAAAAAATTACAGGGCAACATTGGAGAAACTGCTTTAAAATTTTTTTTAACGTTTTTTTATTTTTATTTTTGAGACAGAGAGAGACAGAGCATGAACAGGGGAGGGTCAGAGAGAGAGGGCGACACAGAATCTGAAACAGGCTCCGAGCTGTCAGCACAGAGCCCGACGCGGGGCTCAAACTCACGGACCGCGAGATCGTGACCTGAGCCGAAGTTGGACGCCTAACTGACTGAACCACCCAGGCACCCCTGGAGAAACTGTTTTAAAGAAAGGTGATGGATGTGGAGATTAGTCAAGTAGGTATTAACAAAGCTGCATAAGAGATTTTTAATGTCCATTAACATATTAATGAAATTGAAAACTCTCTTTAACTTTGTCCTGCATTTACCAAACTTATATGCCACATATATATTCTCATATATATAAAGAGGAACACACACGAGAACCATAATGTATTAGGGAGCCCTAATGTAAAGTACTACAAACAAGTGTGATGTACTAAATACTAAGTGAATCCATAGATCCTGAAGGGATACAGAATAAGGGGATGATAAGAATGGCCTAAGTTCCAATGTACCAATTGTATACTATGTGTCGGGCACAGTAGGTATTTTGCATATAACAATGAGAAACATGTACTGTATATCAGGTACTATCATGAGCACTTTGTATTCATCATTTGATTCAATGGCTTTTTTATCCCTATGAGGTGCATGTCATTATTATCCCCGTGTTATACATGAGAACATGGGGCTTAAAAAGTTAAATGCCATGACGTTAGTAAGAAGGCAGGCAACTTTCTTCTAATGCATCAGGAAATATAGATATATCGGCAACTAACCATAAGCAAGGTGTTAAGTCCACTACTAACATTATGAACAAGAACCAAAAAAAGTGAAGTTCTTCATTTAACTGATGGGAGGGTTGTCACAGGAAAAATATTGGTGGATGGTCACAGAGCTAAGAGCTATAATTATACATGAACTGCTGGAAGATGTCGAAGGGATGACAAAAATACCACCATTTTTTTTTCTGGAAACAAGTTCATAGAATTTGAGAAGGTTGCTATTATTCATTTAGGAAGGTTGTTATTATTACCCAATTTGTAAAACAAACAAAACTGAACTAAATGGTTTATTGTTGCCTGAAAGAAATGAACTATATTTGAAATAAGTATTGGCTGGACATGTCAAAATGATTGCACACTTTTTTCAAATGTTGGTGCCTAATACAAAGATTGTAAAGATTCACTCCATTGGATGAGATGTTGTTTTTAGAAATGATCTGCCTCCTCTGTTCATTCATATCCAATTCCAGAAATGGGAAATTATTCAGGAATCTTTTTTCTCATTATGGTCTTGATGTGAAATTCATTTCGTGGTTGCTGAGCATCTTGAAAATACAGTGGATGGTTGCAACTACATATTCCTCTCTGGTGATTTTACTACAACTGCTCAAATAACAAATGATAAAATGTTTTGGATTCTATTTTTTTTTACTTGTCTTAAAGTTGAATTTACTCAGTGTTTTCATTAGGAATTACTTTTAGCATATAAAAATAATATTCTAAATTCTATAAAATGTGGATTATTTAGAAATATAATTTATAAAAATGCATAAATATGGTTTCATTGTATAATAATAATGCACAGTACATAATTTTTTATAATACTTTTCTGCTCTATTTAATCTTTTCTGCCCTTACTAATTACTCTAACATACCTTGAGGTAGGTAGAAATAAATTAACTATGTTTAAGCTGTAATTAATTTTTGGCCAGGGCCCAGTAGAAAATAATATTTGAACAGGAAATAGAGTTGTCACTTTCAGATTTCCATTTTAAGGCCCTTTAGGTTAGAAGGCAACATAATTAATTATTAGAATAACTTTCATAAATCAAACCCATTCCAAAGAAAATCTGATTTTTTTCTGTCTTAGGCAGCCTTTCTTCCAAAGTTTGAAAAGGTTTTTAAAGGTTACTTTACTTGGAAAAACATTTCTATCAGATGGCAACAATTTTGCTCACAGTTCTATAGCTTTCCATATCCAAGTTGTGATTCTGTGATTCTTTTCAAAGCAGAGTTTAAAAGATACATACTACGAATGCTTTGGGACATTATTTTCATTTTTATTGATATAAGTACATCTCCAGAATAATTTATTTCAGGTTTGTTTAAAAGCACTTTGGGTCTAGGGATCAGGGGCAAGATGATTGAGAGATACTCAGGTAAATTCAGTCCTAATCTGAAAATGTAGATTCCGAAAGACTTTGCACTAATTTTCAAATAATTAGAACAATGAAGTACATAGTCTTGGATAAATACATATATTTTCCAACTCGTGGCAAGCTAATTGCTCCTCATCTAGAAAATGTAATAATATTAGCGGTTGTCTGATAATGCAGTTACTTCTATTCCTACAGAAAAGAAGATGCTGGCTGGCTGGTAATACTGAGATGAACACCCCAGTGTCTGTACATCCTTCTGAGCCAGTCTCTACTGATAAGAGTGCAGAACTCCCATCTCAAACAGTGAAGGTGTGCCTTTCCAGTTTACAGATGACCCCAGACTGAGAGAGACAGAGATAGAGATACAAGGCAAGAGTGCACGTAAGATCAGTGTTGGAAGACCAAATTAGAATTAAACAAAAACACAACTATTTTCCAGGTCAAATGTAAATGTGAGTTTGAAAATGGAGTGTACATTGACAGGTTGCAGGAAATTTTGTATATTCCAGGGTCACAAAAAAGGAATTCGGGATTTCTAGTGGGCGACAAACTCAACGATAAAATAAAGGGGTCCAATTGCTTGCTTTTGGTTGTTGTTGTCAATGTGATATCAATCCGAGAACGGGAAAACCCATGTGGTACATTGAATCCAGGTTCCTTAGCACATGTTTACCGTAAGAAGTAGGAACTAGAAGTTATCAAGGAAAGACTGCCGGCGTGGTTGAGGATTCTAGAATCACTCAGCTATTGGTTTAAAAAGGTGAGACTGTTTTGTCTAAAAAAGGGAGGACAATGTAATAACTCTCTTCAAATATGTGAACACCTCTTTCTAGAGAAGAGATTAGACTGCTTCTAAGGAAGCAATAGGAACAATAAGCAAGAGTTGCAGGGAGGAACATGTTAACACCACTCAGAGCAGTTTTTTCCCCTAATCATTATTGCTGTTCACCAATGAAATAGTTTCCCTTACATGGATGGTACGGGTTTTGCCTTACTAGAAATATTCCCTATTACCTTTATAATTGTTTTCTTTTCTTTTCATAGTTTTCATTTCATATTTTCATTTCATATTTCCATTTAGTGTCTAAACCATATCTCAAAATGATCTTTGTAACTCAGGAGTCAAGTTATGTCACTACCCATGTTAAATCTTTCCAAGACTCTTACTTTCTTTTCTTTTCCTTTCCTTTTCTTTTCTTTTCTTTTCTTTTCTTTTCTTTTCTTTTCTTTTCTTTTCTTCTCTCTCTTTTCTGTTCTTTTCTTTTCTTTTCTCCTTCGTTTACTTTTCTTTACCTTTCGTTTTAAATATAGGACTCCCTCTTAAGAAGATGTGGTTTGAAAACAGAGAGTCACATATAATATGACTGAAGTATGCTATGGTATTGCTTTGCTTTTCATTTTCTGGATTTAACAACATCATTAAGAAGAAAATACTTTTTTTGAGTTTTTATTTAAAGCTTAAAAAAGTTAGAGAGGAAAGATGCAAGTCTCTTCTCAGGAAGTTTCTAGAGTGATGGAGCACTCGAAAACGAGGTTCTTGCTTTGGTTACATAAGATTTGGTAAATAAGACAATGCTTATGTGGGATGCCTCACCGACGATCATGTACTAAATAAGGTGGTGTATCTTACTCTGTAGCTAGAAATTTGTGTTGCAAGAATGTGACATAGAAACTATCTTAAGTATCATTATTTGCTGTGTTTATTTTTGCTTTTTGTTCTATTTTATAAGGTCTGTGGTCTTACTTTAGTCGTAAAGCAGTTTTCTGAGATTCTCAAGGACATCTTATATTTACAGCATCCAAAGGGCCCCATTGTCACTGGATTATCATATTGTTTGATTATTCTGTCTTCCTTCACTTTATATCAGTCTGATGACTGTATTTTGATTCTTTAGAGCACTATGTAAATCAAAGTAGTAAATGCAATGTCTAGTCTTACTGGATACCATGTACATTAGGTTGAATAACCCTAGGAATTTTGTTACAATCGTGTCATGCCTAATGATGACCTACTCAGCCCCTGCCAAACATCATTCAATTACTCATTTCAGCATTGATTTTTCTCATGCTTTTCTTCATGGCATTTAAACGGCTCTTACGTCTCTCTTTTCACTGAGGTGGGATGTTATATAACGGCAGCGATGCTTTGCTTCCCAGATTCATAATGCTACACTCTGCTTCAAGTCCTTTTGGGAGCAAATTGGGGTATCAATACATGAATAATGCCACACTTATTTTTAATTGAAATCACTGCTTTCATAGAAATGGTATATTAACACAATTTTCACTGACAAAATATTTTAAATGCCTTTGTACAATAAAGAAAAGATTACCAATACTCTGTACCAAGAATACAATTTATCCCAAACAATTTTCCAATAAAAGTAGAATTATTAATGGAAGAATAATACATACAATTTCAACATCTAACCTTAAAAATGGAAATAATGTATCACTTTTTAAAGAATACATTATATTCACATGCACTGGGTTTATGAGAGTTGTTTTTTTTTTTTTTAAGAATTCTTTGCAACTAAGATCAAATCAGGGGATTCACAACATATTTTTTATATTTTTTATTTAGCTAAATGTTATCATAGTCTCTTCTTTTTTTAAAAAAAATGTTCATTTATTTATTTTGAGAGAGAGGGAGAGAGCACACGCATGCATGCAGGGAGGGGAGGAGCAGAGAGAGAGGGAGAGAGAGAATCCCAAGCAGGTTCTGTGCTGTCAGCACAGAGCCCTACGTGGGGCTCAGCTTCATGAACCATGAGGTCATGACCTGAGCCCATCAAGAGTCAGATGCTTAATCCTCTGCACCACCCAGGCGCCCATCACACTCTTTTCTAAGATCTATTTTTGCCTTCACTCAAGTAGAGGCAAATCTAGTTTTGTGGGGTTTTTTTTTCCAAAGCATTACTGATTTTCTCCCACCTCTCTTTAGTACATTCCCATTTTACATGAGATATGCATCTTAATGTTTTCTGCTCAGAATTATAAAAACTTCCAGAGAAGGCATTTAAAAAAAATTATACTGGCCCATTTAACTTCACCTCCACCAGTTGTAAAAAAATTACACAAAGAGCTATTGTTAACCTGGAAAAGGGTGAAACTTTTAACTCACTGGATTTGGTTTCATAAATACTAATAATACTTTTAAAAACATTATTAGAACATTTATTCCATCTCCTTTATAATATATTTTTTCTCCTTTTTAAAACTAGGCTTTATACAGTCTTATTTTTAATGTCTCAGTTGAAGGAGCTTTTTCACAAGCTCTTAAAAGATATCCTGATTTGAATTACTTGCCCAGAACATTCCTAATGTTTAACTTATATTCTCCTTTATTCAATTGTTGCTCTTCAGACTATCTTAGAAAAGTAATTTTTCTCACAATTTCCCCCTTAAATCGTTGCAGGTAATCCCAATATTTTATCTTTCGTAAGCACATAGTGCTATTTAAATTTGCAGGAAATCTGAAGGTGACTAATATTTCCTTTAGTTTTTCATTTTTGATGGAATGATGCAGATGTTCTCATTTACATATTGTAACTTAATCTCATTAAAAGGTAAGAATATCCTGTAGGATCTTTAGGATCTATAAATTTCTCTACTTATTTCATATTTCCATTTAGTACCTAAACCATATCTCAAAATTACGCTCAGAATAGAGCTGTTGATTATCTTCTCTTTGTTTGATCCCCAGATAGAAACCTGGCCATCTTTCTTTAACACTTTCCGATCCTCAGCCACCTTACACATTTAATATAACTAAATCCTAGAGTTTGTAACTCCAAAATGTGATCTAAATCCATTCTTCTTCTTCTTCTTTTTTTTAAGTCTCTGCTGACACCACCCCTGTGCAGGCCACTATTATGTCTTGCCTGGATTTTCACAATAGTCTCCTATCTGGTCTCTTTGCTTCCATTCTCACACTCCTTCTAGTTTATTTTCAACAAAGCAGCCAAAATGATCTTTGTAAGTCAGGAGTCAAGTCGTGTCACTACCTATGTTCAATCTTTCCAAGGGTCTCCCACTGCACCAAGAATAGCATCCAAATTGCCTGGTTTACCAGCTCATGCCTATCCTTCCAACCTTGTCTAGTGGCACAATCACATACATTCTCCTCAGTGTCCCCACCACCCCATCAGTAGTGCTCAGTGCCACGCCCCTGCCATAGTGGCTTCCTCTCTTCTGTGGCCAAACCAAACATTTTCTACATCAGAGTGCTCTTACTTTCTGTTTCTTATGCCTAGAATTCTCTTCTCCACATTCTTCATGTGGCTGACCTTTTTATTCTTCTTTGGATCTCAAATGGTACTCATTCAAGGAGTTCTTCTCTGTCCACCATCACAAAAGTGGACCTCTCTTTCTTACTATCCTATCATCTTAATTTCATTATAACACCCCTCAAATATATAATTATCTTGTGCAATGTAATTACTTCTTATTTATTTTTTCTACTCCAGTAGAATATAAGCTCTAGTACCATAATCAGCTATTTCTCCAAGTAACTGTGGTTCTTTTTAGTGGGAAATGGTATTTAGAAACCAAGATGCAGGTGCTAAGTGTGCATATTTTTATTGGGGTATCATTATTTCCAATCTGTCTCAATAGATACAACTATATAACTCCATGTATATTTCATATATTATACATCTCTATAGTTATTAAAAATAACCTGTATTCTTCAAAAATGTCAAGGTCACATAAAACTGAGGAAATATTCCAGATTAAAAGAGATTAAAAAGGCATCATATCTAAAGGTAATGTGTCATCCTCCAATGGATCCTGGATTGTTAAGAACTTATAATCTTTATATATAGTATTTTATTTGCAGAACTGACACATTTTGAATAGACTGTAGATTAGAATATAATAGAGTACAAATGTCAAATGTCTCAATTTTGTGCTGTGATTGTGCATGAGAAAGTCTTTGTTCTCAGGAAATATACACCGAAGCATTAGGGATGAAACCTCACCATGTCTGCCACTCACTCTTAAATGGTTCACAAAGAAACACACTCACACCTGTCTCTTTTATCTCTTCCTCTCATCCATCTATTGATAGAAATAGAGAAAGAGAATAAATAACTAGGAAAAGGGGCAGGTGGTAAATAATTAAACATGCATAAAGGGCATGTGAGAGTTCTTTGTTTTACAACTCTTTAATAGGTTGATAAAAATTTACAAAAAATATATGCGATTTGTTGCATACTTCTTCTGTCGACACTGCCTTGATTGAATGAGGACTGAAACAGCCCCTTTTTTCCTTTACCAAGTAAAAAAGTGAATTAAATAGCTTGAAGTGAATAGTAGCATGTACAACATGCAAAATTAGAATTCTTTACAGAGGACAAATGAAAACAAGGTTTATTAATGTCACTTTATTCTTAATTAAAGAGATTTTATAACTCTTTTACTTAACTATTACTAGTTCATCAGGTGCAAAACCACAGAGGAGAATATTATTGCTTAGTTTTTTTTTTTTTTCTCTCACATGGAGAAAATCTTCTAAACAGCTTAAACTTGCCTAAAGCAATTTCAAGATGACCTAACTCTCCCCAAGTGACTTCTCAAATTCTCAAACTATTATCTTTCTGTTCAAACCCCTTTTCTAACTTTTTCCCAATTATACCAGCCATATAATTGCTAAGCTGAGATTCCTATAGACTATCTCTATCAAAGGATCAGGATAGGGAATGATAAACCTCTTAACAAAAACTTAATTCTGATTCTTTTTCCAGATTAAGGTATCTTAGCAACCTGTGAAGCATTTTATCTGCTGATTCTATCATTCTGAGCACTTTGTTGAACCCTTGAATTGACCTTATACCTGTGTGTTTCCTCTCTTGTTGGTTTTGTTGGTCCAGGTTATAAAAATGAGGTTGGCAAACAAAAAGTGATGTGACCACACATGTGTAAATGTATTTAGCCTTTAACACCAAAATTGGTTATTTATAAAGTTATGGACCAGAATCTTTATTTCTGTTATTTGTCTCCTGGGAATAACAGGTCTAGCCCTGCTCCATGGGTGGCAGTGATGAGGAATAAGAGCTTGGTTTTAGCTAATACAAGGATTTGAGATGAAAGAAGGGTCAAAACTAAATACAGCCACAGTTGCTCTAGCTGGGGAAGCCTGAGCTGTAAAGCATGCATTGCGGTCTCACCTTCAAGACAATCTTCCTGCTTCCAGTACTGCAAAGGTGGGTGGCTAATGATAAGAGAGCATCCAACTTGTCTAAGCAAGTTCTAAGTATTATGGCTTTGAATCCTAGGACTACCAGCTGATGAGATCCAGTAACTACTGTCAATGGTATTGGGAAATTGTGTGTGATACAGGCAATCACATTTACCATTTGTGACACTTTCTTCGTCTTGCCTTTGTACCTCACTGGCTACACCATCTCATCTCAGTCATGAATCCTCCTCATCTTGGCTGTGTGAGAGTGTTGCAGATTCCGTCTGTAATCCTCTTTTTTTCTCTATCTCTTCTCATTTACTAAGTGACCATATCCACTCCCATGGCCTTAAATATCACTCATTAACTGGATATTCTTTTTGTTTTTTGTCCTGTAGCCCAGACTTCTCCAGGCTTGGATTCTGGACTCCTACAGAGAGCCTTACTCATAGTTTCCAGGTAGATAAATGTAATAGGTATCCAAAACTTCACATATCCAAAACAAACTCCTGATTTTTAACTCCTAATATCTGTGATTCCTTCTACAGATTCTCAGCTTTCGTTAAGGAGCCATTCCATTCTTCCTGTTACTCATGACAAATTAGTTTTTGACAATTTTCTTTCTCTCATACCCCGCATGCAATAGTAGCAAGTCTGGAGGCAGTGCTTTCAAAATGTCAAAACTCAGAGCACTTTTTATCACCTTTATCATTATCACTGTAGTCTGAATAACATGATGTCTCATCTGGATTATTGCAATAGCTACTCACTGGTCTACTTTATTCCACCCTTGCTCCTACAGCGCGCAGCAGCCAGAGGGATCCTTTTAAAGAATGTGTCAGATCATGTCACTCCTCTGGTTAATTCCCTCTGATAGTTAATCCAAACTTCTCATGGTGTGGTGTGGTCCCCACTCTCTGATCTATTTATTACCATGACCACAATTTTGTCATTTGCTCCAACTTAGTCTTACTGACCTTTTTGCCATTCTTTAAAGAAGCCAAACATACTTCCCTTTTATATCTTTGAACTCGCTGACCCCCCTGGCTGGGATGCACATTCCCCAGGTACACTTGGCTTCTATAGCTCTCAAAGAGTTTTCCTAACCACTCTCAACTACAACGGCATGACCGCCATCACTCAACTCACTGTACGTTCTGTTTCCCTATTTTATTTTTTCAGTAAGTATCATCACTTGTCATATTATTTACTTGTTTCTTGTCTTCCAGCTCCACCAAAATATCCATGAAAGCACACGCCTTTGTTTGCTGCTTTCCTCTATACCTAGGACAGTGTTAGGCATCAGTAGGTGATCAATAACCAATATGTGTTAAATGAATTAATTGCATTTATTTTCTGTGTGGAAGAAGTAGATATAATAAGCTGAAAACCTTTTCATATTTTAGATAACATTCTAGAATGGGTAACTGAAATAAAAATTTGTAATTGTTGAAGAAAGAATGTGAGTCCTTGTTACTTGAGTGGCCTCTTTTGGGCTCATCTGTAAAATGGGGACAATCATATCTTCTGGTCTACTACAAAAATGTGATATGAACATTAAGCAAATGACATCCAGGAAGAGTTGGATTCTATGCAATATTACAACATCTGGTCTTTATATGACCACCTTGTGTGTGAGAAGTCATTTGTGCTTCACTGAACCTCTGATGTTTTATTTTTCCTACATTTTTTTTCTGTTCAGTAAAAGATGGGTTAACACAAACTTGGAAGATTTCTTACTGGAAAGGAACAATATTTGCTTTGTTTTTAATAACCTAGATGAAAAACTTGGGAAGTATGTTAAATTTCATAGCTGCTGAAATTCTAATACGAATAGCTAATTCAGTGCATTATGAAATTAATGGAAAAAAATGTTGATGAGCTTGACCCTGGGTCAAAAAGACATGCTGCACAAAAGGGAAGAGAGCTGCACTTTGACATCATGCTAGTTATTTCACATTTTTGGTTCATTTAATGCTCACAATAAAACTAAACCGCTAGATATTATCATACTCTGATCCAAACATTGAAACCAAATCTCAGAGAGGTTAGTAACTTTTTTAAAGTCACAGAGCTAATACAATGGAGACTGAATACAAATGGATAACTCTCTAATTTTGAAGTTCATGCTCTTTCCTTTATGCAAAGATTCGTTTGTAGGTGTAAAAAAAAAAAAACACAACAGTCGGATTCAAAATGAGGCCTCAGTGGCAACACACAAAAAAATTGATATTGCCCTTAAGCCATTAGATATGGTTGTCGAAGGACAACCACACTCAAGCATAGATTGTGTTCCTAGATTGATAGATCCATAGAGATAGAGGTGAGAACCTAGATCTATACTGCGCTGGTGAGATCACTCTTGCAATTTTGTTCGAATTTGGATGTTATATTTTAAAACTCATTGAATAGCTGAAAAGTATTCTAAGGGAAAGTAACAGGGATGACTAAAATCATTACCAAATATCATAAGAGAGATGGTTGATGGAATGAGGGATGTGTTAATTAGTGTAGGAGGGGGGAAAGAGTCAGAAGTTACTGACAGTCACATAGATCAGAAATTTCAGTTATTTCTGATGCTCCCCAAAATATGACTATGAGAAGCTAAGTTTCCTTTTTTCAATATTTATTTGTGTGTGTGTGTGTGTGTGTGAGAGAGAGAGAGAGGGAGAGAGAGAGGGCAAGGGGCAGAGAGAGAGGGAGACAGAGGATCTGAAGCAGGCTCTGCACTGACAGCAGAGAGCCCAGTGCTGGGATTGAACTCACGAACCACATCATGAGAGCATCACCTGAGCCGAGGTCAGATGCTTAACCCACAGAGCCAGCCAGGTGACCTGAGAAGCTAAGTTTCTTGGGTGAAATATGCTCCTGCAGGAGTTCTTGAGTTCTCTGTAACCAGAAGAGTTCAAAGAAAACACACATGATCATGGTAGGGAAGTTTCAAGAGGCATCCAAGAGGAGATTGAACTAGATAACCTCTGGGTCTGTTCTGACACTCAGATTTCATGTTTTGTTAGAAAAAGTCTAACATCAGTCTGCATCCCCCCCTCTAGAGGGCTCAAGGCCAGAAATTGGGTGGCTGTCTCATCCTACTTAGAATGACAAATGTATATGTAATTAAAATGTTATCTGGATCTCTGCTGAGGCCTTTATGCTCCCCAAGAGCAGAATAAAATAGACTTGAACCCCCAATTCTATGCCTTGAGGAAATTCAAGATACTATGTTAAGTGAATTATCGGAGTGGAAGATGGGTCAGGAGGAGAGGTTTGCATGCTTTAGATTGCCAGGTCCCTGAGCTAGCACAGAACTGAAGCTAAGTTTTCTTGAAATCGAGATGAAGTAAAACAAAGCAACACTCCCGCAACATTAGTGAATTTAGTGAAACTTACTAAAGTTTAAAGGGAGGTGGGTGCAGAGGAGGCAGGGTTTATTTGGTAGCAAAGTAACTAAACTTGGCATGAGCTAGATCTGGTTTTAAAATGTCTCTGGGCCACCAGCCACAGGGGCGTACCACCGGCCTTTTCATCCATGTTGGCTTCATCTTCTTAAAACTCGATGCCACTTCTTTCTCTTTCCTCCTCATCCCCATCTCTCCTCATCTCCAACTTCAGAATTGCCTCAGGAATTTCAGTTTCTTCCCACTCTTGAAGGTCAGCTTCCCTAGCTCTCAAGCTCTCAAATTCTCCTCAGACTCATCATTGCAAACACTGACTTACTAAGGTGCTCAGTTGAGTTGGGAGACCTGCTCATGGTAGAAATCACCATCTCTAGAAAGAGTATTAGCATTAGAACAATTTAGTAACATTTCAAATTTTATTATTTTAGTTGGCATACAGTAAAAAATACTAAACATCGGGGGCGCCTGGGTGGCTCAGTTGGTTAAGTGTCCGACTTCAACACAGGTTATTATTTCATGGTTCGTGAGTTCAAGCCCTGCATCGGGCTCTGTGCGGACAGCTCAGAGCCTTGAGTCGGCTTCAGATTCTGTGCCTCCATTTCTCTCTGCCCTTCCCTTGCCTGCACTCTGTCTCTCTATGTCTCTTAAAAATAAATAAACATTAAAAAATTGAAAAAAAAATACTAAACATCTGAGGAAATTTTTTGTCAACCCCTCTATTCCAAGATCAAATAGAAAGAGGCAGTACAATGAAGTGATCTGGAGGCAAAGAGATTTTGTTACCAACCTTGATGCTGCTTGACTGGCTGTGCCACTTTGGGCAGGTTACTTAACTTCTCCGATTTTTTGTTTCTTTCATTGCAGAATGTGATTAATAGCGATGTGTTTGTGCTGTCTGGGTTAAATGAAATTATGTGCATATAGAGCATTTCACAACTCCTTGTCATGTGTCAGTGTTCCATAAGCGTTAACACTATTGTTAATAGATTTTCCTCACTCAGAAACCTTTTTAAATTTTCTAAACTCAAAATAAATTTTTCAATGACCACCAAAAATTTGGCTTGACAGCCTTTGAAGAATATACTAAGGATATTTACCACTAATATTTTTTTCTTCCGCCTATCATTTGCCAAACTGTCACTAAGATTTCTTGAAAATGCACTTCAATGGTTTCTGTATTGAAAGCAATTTATTTGACTGGCAGAATGATAGAGGAACTATTAGTTAAATATATTTTACCAATTTTGTGACTTTCCCTGGTAGCATGATATCAGATTAGATACTGTGATCCTAAATAATTAAGCTGACATTTGACAAAATTGTAAATTAGAAATAATTTAATTTAGTACCAACTTTCTTTTTACTAAATCCCTATCCCAGCCTTAGACAAAGCTCCAGTCCTGTGCTGTGGGTATGATAGTCACTATCACATGTGACCATAGACGTTAAATTAAAATTAATTAAAATTAAATAAAATTTGAAATTTGAAATTCTGTTACTTAGTTGAACTAGGGCACATTTCACATGCTCAAAATCCATGTGGCTAGTGGCTACTGTACTGGAGCATGTGCGTCTAAAACATTTCCATCACTGCAGAAAATTCGTTTGGACAGTGCTACCTAAAATTCAAATAACTTGTATCCTTCCTCTGTCTGGCACCTTCAAAACTGCTTCCTGTTAGGTGTCATTGCTCTAACGTCTTCTCCCTGTGAGCTTTTCCTTTCCTTTGTCTTATATGATCCACTAATAGAAACTGAGATGCTGAGGTGCTAACACGGGTAGCCCTGGGATCATTTCCTGGTAAATGAATGGCTAACTCTTCGTCTTCCATAGTAGTGTTTTTTCAGAACGTGGTTCTAGGATGATTGCTGTCTTAATCAACTGAATAATTGTTTACATGTGAAATTTTTGGAACCCATATTAAAACCTCTCAATCTGCCTTTTGAATCTGCTTTCTCAGTCATCGTTGGAATTCTCAAGTTTGAGAACCATTGCTGAGAGGAGCAACCACTGTCTGGTAGCCAGTAACCAAGAGCCTTATAGTTGGATGTTAGTTTGCATAGGAATGAATGCAATGCCAAGTTCTCCTCAGGTAGCAGAGGAGATATTTTTGGAAGGATTGTTTGTTGATCTTCAAACTCTACAATAGAAAGCCATCTGCTCATAGACTCACTGCAGATCTACTTACTAGCATAATACAATTGGTAAAACCCACTTACTTACTAAGAGAATTTAAAAAAGTGTTTGCTCTGACATGGGGTATTTTTTTTAATGTTTATTTGTTTATTTTTGAGAGAGAGAGAGAGCACAAGGAGGGAAGAGACAGAAAGAGAGAGGGAGACGCAGAATATGAAGCAGGCTCCAGGCTCTCAGCTGTCAGCACAGAGCCCCACACAGGGCTCAAACCCACAAATTGTGAGATCATGACCTGAACCAGAGTCAGACACTTAACCAACTGAGCCAGCCAGGCACCCCAAGGTATTTTCTTTATTAATGTCTTAAAATCATGTTTGCCTTGGGGCGCCTGGGTGGCTCAGTTGGTCTACTGTCTGACTCCTGATTTCCAATCAGGTCGTTATCACAGGGCTGTGGAGTCAGCCCAGACCCTGCTTAAGATTCTGTCTCCCTCTGCTCCTCTCCCCAGTTGATGTTCATCTCTCTCTCTCTCTCTCTCTCTCTCCCTCTCTAAAAATAAAAATTAAAAAAAAAAAATAAATAATGAATTTAAATTTTAAAAACTACCTACTAATGTTTTCATTTCATTTATTTATTTATTTATTCATTCATTCATTTTACTGAAGAAGAATATGGAAGACTTCATGAATGTGTGTATCATCCTTGCGTGGCGCCCTGGTCATCTCCGTAACTTTCCAATTTTGGTACATCTGCTGCTGAAGTGAGCACTATTATATATTGAAGGACACTTGACAAAATTACAAGATTTTAAAGCATACCATGTGATGATTTGATATATGTGTACATTGTGAAAGAAGAAATCATGTTAACATTTATAACTTGGTTTTATGTCACTTATAATTTCATTTTATGTTATTTAAATTTCCCTTAAGAAACAAATAATTTTTAAAAGAAGTTTTAAAGGAAAAATTAATGAAAGAAGAACAAATGGGAAAAAACAAACAAAAAATAGACTTTTTAAATAAAAATTGACAATGGCTTAACAAACTAGACAAAAAAGAAAAAACATCAAAACCAGAAGCAGAACCAAATTGTGGAAAATTTTCTCGCAAGTCTCATCAAAGAAAAAAGAAAGAAAAATAGTTAAATGATACTAAGAATAAGAAAGGGTGAATATAAACATGGATACAGACAATATATAGGCGATTACAAATAAGACAACCTGGTAGAAAAATCTTAAGTCAAGCTTCATTTTACTAGTTATACAGACTTATCATAAAACTATATAATAAATCAGAGCAATTTGCCACAAATAGACTAGAAAAATAGAATAGAGAACTTAGAAGCAAACCTTCAAAGATCAGGATGCTTCCTATAGGACAAGGGTGGCATTGCTAAGTACCTGGGGAAAAAGTGTGGACAAATGACTATCCACATGGGAAAATATAACATTAAAGTCTGAACTTGAACCGTAGTACAACTCCAGGTGCATTAATGTTTTATATTTTTTAATGTTTATTTATGTATTTGGAGAGGGAGAGAGAGAGAGAGAGAGACAGAGAGAGAGAAGTTTGATGGGGGACTTGATCTCAAGAACCTCAAGATCATGACCTAAGCTGAAATCAAGAGTTGGATGCTTGGGCACCTGGGTGGCTCAATTGGTTGAGCCTCTGACTTTGGCTCAGGTCATGATCTCATGGTCTGTGAGTTTGAGCCCCAGGTCGGGCTCTGTGCTGATAGCTCGGAGCCTGGAGCCTGCTTCAGATTCTGTGTCTCCCTCACTCTCTGCCTCTCGCCAGCTTGTGCTCTCTCTCTCTCTCTCTTTCTCAAGAATAAACATTAAAAAAAAAATAGCTAGATGCTTAACCAACTGAGCCACCCAGGCACCCCTAGATGCATTAAAATAATTTTAAGTGTGAAAAATCAAAGCAGTAAAATAAAATAAACTGGAAGCAGTTCAAAGAACTACTTTATCTTCCTTTCATCAAATCTGCCAATTTGTTTACCTCTGAACCCTTTATTCTGGTGAAATGGATGAAGTATGAAATAAAATATACAATCATGGAAAGATCCCTATAATTATTTTTGCAAACTAATTTATAGAAAAAGGCACGGTATGATCCCATTTTTGTTATCAAAACAAACATAATGAAATGAAGCGCATTCCCCAAATCCACATAAATATTTGGAGACTATCCCAGCCGACATTTCAGAAATATAAGTAAGAAGTATCCGGTTATTTATTGTCTCCCTGTGTAGTTAAGTCCGATTCTAGACTCCATCCTCCTTGTCTTATGGGCAATTCAATTGCAGCTGATTGGGCCCTGCTCCCCTTTCACTGGTTACTGTCCCACATGTGGGAGGAAGAGCTTATCTTCAGTCCATCACTCTGAACACCGACCACTTATGTTCCAGGCAAGGGATGAACAATTGAAATCTGGTGACTTCCTGCACTTCTTGTACATGTAGAGCAGAGAAATTTGTATTGAAGTAAGGGACACCTGTTTAGGGCTCTGCCCTCTTAGGGGGACTCACGCAGTCATCCTGGGAGGTCAGGATGCCCGGACAGCAGGACTCCCTCACTTATTCCTCAGACTTCTGTCCTTTATTTGGGGGTAAAATTGTGTTCCCTGCTCTAGTAAACCTCAAAGATGGCCTGTTGCCCTTCTGGTTTCTACAAACCTACCTAGATAACCTCTTAAATGGCTTAAAATTTGTATAGAAGACTAGAAGATACTGTCTTAGAGCCACTTTTGCTTTTATCCTTAAACAGAGAAAAAAAAATCTTGAGGAAAATAAAGGTAAAATCTGCATAACTGATTGAATTGAGGATGAAGAGAAGCGTGGTATATAGGATGGAGTAAGGAAAAATAAAGAAGATAAACAGAGTTGTGATGAATATATCCTGATATTCTGATTGAGTACGTGTGTAGGAAAAGGTCTAGAAGCATACCAAATATTTAAAAATGATAACTTTTGAGATTAAGAACACTTTTCACCTCATATAGAACTGTAATATTTGAAATAATTGCAAGAATTTGCTACTTCTATGAATTATAAAAAAGGTAAACTCAGAAAGAAAAATAGACCAAACAAAAGAAAAATTTTTATAAAATTTCAGTTTATGATGATTAGGCCTATAATTAAGTCAAGGAAACTGTCTAAACTCCCTAAGATACTGTGCCCTCTCATGAAGATATAGAGATAAAAGGCTGAATGTTTATTTAAAACAAATTCTTTATTATTTTTGAAGTATTTGGCAAATAAAATTCCAGTATGGAAAAAAATATGAGTATAACATGTGTTTCCAAAAGGCAAATTTATTTATTTGTTTGCTTATGATTATTTAGTTATCTTGAGAGAGAGAGAGAGAGAGAGAGTGAGAGGGAGAGTGAGAGAGAGAGCATGGGCACATGAGCAGGGAAGGGGCTGAGAGAGAGGGAGACAGAGAATCCCAAGCAGGCTCTGCACTGTCAGCTCAGAGCCCAATGCGGAGCTCAAACTCACAAACCTTGAGATCATGACCTGAGCCAAAACCAAGAGTTGGACACCTACCTGACTGAGCCACTAAGCTGCCCTCAATGGCACATTTTTTGAAGCTTTTGAAGTCTTCAGGCAGGTGATAAAGTTCAGGCAAAGATATAGTTCTTCCATGAAAAAAAAAGTTTTAATATGCTTTGGAACACTGAGAAATGCCATCGACATGTTGATTATTATTCTGGAGACTGTTAGAAACACAAGCAAGATTCTGAGAAGCTAGTTTCGATTCACTTTAAAACAATTTCTTCTTGCTCAGTAGAATATAGGACTTGAACTCTGAAAGCTGGACAAAAGGACATATGTTTGCCTCTGAATCCTAGAGTCCTTTGTTCTGGAAAATAGGAGGGGCAAAGAAAATAGCCAGGTAACCAGAGACATTTTTTTAAAGCAGTTGCTTCAGCGAAGGTTCAGAGATTTTACAGGCCCCAACGCAAGGACCTGGAGTCTACCTGTCATCCAGGAACCTGGAATATAGAGATTTCGTTTGGGAAAAATCATGAAGCAAATTCATGCCCTCCGGTTGGATAGTAAGAAGATACAACGAAGAACTAAAAACTTTCTTTAAGCCCCAAAGGATGGTAGTTGAGCAAACAAACCATCCTTCAACGACAAAGAAAAAGAGGTAAGCATGGTTTACCACGAGTTAATTCAAGTGGTGAATGATTATTACATCATCAAAATTAAACTGGAAAATTTCATGATTCCAAAAGGGGTGAAATAGTAGGCTAGTGGGTGTAGTGTAGTAATAACAAAATGTCACCAGATTCATGCTTTTCCAAATACTTTGTTTTGCTGCCTAAATTGCGAACAAAACAAAATTCTTGGCTTTACCGTCTGCCTCCCTCTCTGACTACAGCTTCTGCATGGCCATACTTCCTATCCTCGTTCTGCCCCAACCATTCTGTCCTCCTTGCTCATCTCTGAGTAGGTTGCAGTCTGCCTATGAAATGTTGCTTTTCTGAAACTAAACTGAAAAGTGGATTGTTTATTTCAATGAGAAACAATGACCCAAAGTCGGTGGTGTAGAAGTTATTTCATAATTTAAAAAAATGACGTGTTCCTGGGTCTCAGCACAAGAACACTAACATTAATCGAGCGTGTCACTGTGTTGAGTTGTTTTTCGTTCAACATTCCACAAGGAAGATGTAATTTTTATCACTGTAATACAGATGAGAAAACTGGGAAAAGCTAGGCAATGTCAGAGCTGAGAGTAAAACTCTACCTTTTTGACCAATACTCTATACTAATGCCTCCGAGTTTATACATGAATTCGGTTGTATGTGTATAAACAAAGATCCCTTGCAGACCTATACATTAAAAAACCCCCAAACTTCTAGAGTTTTCTTGCAATGTTTGGCATAAGGTTTTGCGCATTCTCAATATAAAAGAATTCTTTGTCAATGTACACACACACACACACACACACACATGCACGAGTACTATCCATGTTTTCCCTCAAAGCTATAAAAAGGTTACCTAATCTAAAAAAAAGATATTCCGCTTCACATCTTATGAGATCCTCTATAGTTTTAATATCTGTCCTGCCCTGCAGCTATCCCCCAGCAATAAACTATACATAGGAATCATAGTGTAAGGGGAAAATAAAGATATATAGTGACACCACTATGTGAAAGCAAAACATCTGGAAATTCAGTGAAAATATTAATAAACTCAGTGAAAAATTTGGTCAAACTTTTTGATGTTATATAGACAAAAATAAATGAATAGTTGACTCAGTTGAATAGATGTTTTGGTATTGTTTTAAAATAAGATGATGAAGTATTCTAACTATTGTTTCCAGATTAATCTTTTGTGAATTTTGCCATTTAATTTTAGTCTTTGGCCCGTTTACTAACAGGTGAGGTATAAATAAATGTTTAAAGTTTTAGTCAATGGATTTATTCTCAGAGGAACAATAAATTAACTCTGTATTTCCGTGGTTTTCCCTGCAAGAATTGTATTTTAGATATTCATCTGGGAGTGATGTGACACATATAAGACATTTGCATATGGTGGTCAATAGCTCAAATGTCCTGATCATATTAAACAAGTAGATTCTTCTATAGGTGAAATAAAGCCAGCTTAGGGAAATTTTGACTTGTAGCCTTTAGGTGAAGTAGATGGCCAAAGACAGAAGGAAGTCCCAGAGATGGATCCTGAGGATGGAAACAGTGGTGGCTTTGGAAAGAAACAACTTGGAGGAAATGGAGGAAATATGTGAGAATGTGTCTGGGGGATCCTGTGGACAGGTAGGGAAGTTCCCACAGAGAAGAGAAAGACATGTGCCTCCGTTTCTATTTGGGTTTCTGATTTTTTTTTATTATGGTAAAATATATATAAAATTTACCATTTTAATCGTTTTAGATGTACAATTCAGTGTCATTAAATATATTGACATTATTGTGCAACCATCACCATTATCCATCTCCGGAACTTTTGCATCATCCCAAACTGAAACTCCATACCCATTAAATAATAATTCCCGTTTCTCTCTCCTGCAGCCCCTGATAAACACTAATCTACTTTTGGTGTGTATGAATTTGACCACTCTAGATACCTCATACGCCAGGGACTGAATACTTTTTCCCTCTCAAATTCGTATGTTGAAATACAAATCCCCGATGTGATAATATTAGGAAGTGGGCCTATGGTAGTCTTTGCCATCATGGATTGGATTAGTACCCTTACAAATGAGGTTCCAGAAAGCTACCTTGTCCCTTCTGCCATGTGAGGACCCAGAAAAAAGGTTACTCTCCTTGAGCCAGAAAGCAGGCTCACACCAGACAGAGTCTTTCAGTGCCTTGAACTGGACTTCCTAGCCTCCAGAACTGTGAAAAAAGAGTATTTATCACTTACAAGCCAGCAAGTCTGTGGTATTTTATCATAGAAGCCCAAACTAAAATATTTTGTAAGTAGAAACATACAATATTTGTCCTTATTTCACTTAGCATAATATTTCCAAGTTTCTTCCATCATGCAGCATGTATCAGAATCTTTTTAAGTCTGAATAATATTTTGTTGAATGAATATACCGTATTTTGTTTATCCATTCATCCGTTGATGGACATCTGGGTTGTTTCAATCATTAGGTTATTGTGAATAATGCTGCTATAAACATGGGTATACAAGTATCTATTTGAATTCTTGCTTTTAACTCTTTTGGGTATATACTCAGATGTGGTGTTTTGAGATTTTAGAACTTTTTATTGACATATAGAATTGTGCATAGATCACAAGTGTACAGCTTAATGAATTGTCCTTAAGCAAATATACCCATGTGATTAGAAGACAGATGAAAACACAAAACCTCAATCCCCACCCCCTTTTAGCCCCTGGCCCTCCCCAAGGGAGCCAACCTCCTGACTTAACCCCTCAGATCAGTCTTGTCTGATTTTGAACTTTATATAAATGGAATCACACAATATGTACTCATTTTTATCATGTTTATGAGACTATACAAATTATGTTTCTGAGGTTAACATAACATTTGTGAGATCTTAAAAAGAAACCATATTGTCACAATGTAGGTTTAGTTTATCCACTCTCACTAATACATACTATTCCATTATGTGAATATTGCACAATTTATTTGCTCATTCCATGGCCCATGAGAGTTGTGCTTCCATTCTTAACTCTTTTGTTTTCTCCACTTTTATTGGAAAATAATTGACATGCATCACTATATAAGTGTAAAGCACCCAACACGATAGCTCGATTTACATATATTGTGAAATGATTACCACAATAACTCTTATTCTTACAAAAAACAGGTGAGAGAGAGTCCTTGTAGAGGGAATCAGGGTGTTGGACTTCAGGTTCTACCACTTTTACTTCTTCTACTGTAAGAAAGAAATTAAGGAGGCAGCTATACGCTTTGTCTTTTAAAAAGCAACCAATTGCCATTTGGTTTTCAGTCATAGGTTGGGTTTTCCTTAATCTGGGTTTCCTTAACTCATAGGGCCTTCCTGGGGACTAGAGAAATTCTCTTCTTTTATTCTGACCTTAGGGATACGTACCTAGGCAATCTGGCAATTTTCTTTGCCTCTCAATATCAAAGGGTGAGCCAATATTAGTCATTCTATATTTTAGTATGAATGCAGGTTAGAGGACTTGCCATTGGTGTATTTCAAAGAACTGAAGCGGGGCGGCGGGGTGGGCGGGGGGGGGGGGAGTAAGGTTCTGGGAGGAAGAACAGGTGTCCAGGCTGGGCAGGTAGGTGTCTCTTCTTCTATTACAGCCACAAGATTTATGACTCCTGGTGTCTCAGCAAGCTCCTTTTGACTCAACTCTCCCTCCAAACCTCTTCTCCACTGTATTAGCACCAGACCACCAGAGTGCAGGGTCATTCACAATCATCCCACACAATCATCCCAGAGGGATTCTAGCTTGTTTCTCTAGTTTCTACAGCCCTTTGCTACCCCCAAGCCCCCACTCCTGCCCCCAGTGACTGTGTTGAAGAGTTGCATATTTTCTTTTTTTTATGGCATTTTTTTTTAAAGTAAGCTTTAATGCCCAATGTGGGGCTTGAACTCACAATCCTGAGGTAAAGAGTCGCAGGCTCCACCAACTGAGCCAGCCAGGCACCCTGCAGAGCTGCATGTTTCTCCTGGTCCAAACTGTCTTCTGCCTTCAATTATTTGTGTCTTAAAAATACTCCTTTTGGATGGATAGCACATGACATACATCTACTGTTTGCTTTACAACTAGAATTTTATATTTTGGATGATCACGAAACTCTAGTAATAAGGTACAGAATAAAGGGAGAATGGCTAAAAAGCTTCAAGCTTTCGGGTAAGTCAGGTTCAGAACTTCTGCTTTTTTATAAATTGCAGTAATGAACTCTGTTCATGTTGGTTCATCTTGTGTTTATGGTGGTAAGATTCAGTGCAAAAACATGAATGCTGTGGACTGAATTGTGTCCCACCAAATTCATTTGTTGAAGCCCTATCTGCAAAGTGGCTGTGTTTTGAGATAGGGCTTTTAGAAGGTAATTGAGGTTAGATAATATCATGAGAATGGGGGTCTAGTATTTGTAGCCTTATACAAGAGGAAGAGAGAGATTTTTCTTTCTTTTGCCACCATGTGAGGATACAGCGAGAAGATGGCCATCTGTGTGTCAGGAAGAGGGCCTTCACCAAGACCTGAATCTCCCCACACCTTGACCTTAGACTTCCCAGTTTCCAGAGCTCAGAGAAATACATTTTTATTGTTAAAAAAATTTGTTTTAAATGTTTGTTTATTTTTGAGGCAGAGAGAGACAGAGCATGGGGGAGGGACAGAGACAGGGAGACACAGAATCCGAAGAAGTCTCCAGACACTGAGCGGTCAGGACAGAGCCTGACGTAGGGCTTGAACTCACGAGCCAGGAGATCATGACCTGAGCAGACGTTGGACGCTTAACTGACTGAGCCACCCAGGTGTCCCAGATTTTTATAGTTTAAACCATCCAGCGGTACGTTTTGTTATGGTAGCCTGAGCTAAGACACTGTGTCCTACAACTGAAGCCCTTGAATGAGTCACTTCTGCTTTTTAGACAAAGTGTTTCATTTTATAAATTGTCAGTAATATTCTTTATTTCCCTCAAGTAGCTGGGAAAATCACTGAGATAACATATCCAGAGTATGACAGACACAGAGTAAATTTTTAAAAAGTTACTTCCTTTCCCCTTCCATCCTTTGTTTTTCACTACCTGAGCATGACTGTAAGATGTGAAGGGAAACACCAACACTTTTCAAACAGGCGTAATAATGAACATGGCTAAAAATTATTGATAATTTACTATGGCTCAGACACTATGGCTAACACTTTATTTGCATCATTTTGTGGAGTTCTCACAGACACTTTAAAGTAAACATTGTTATTCCCTTTAACAGATCAGGAAACTGAGGCTCAGAGAAGACAAGTAACTTCTCAAGGTTACATAGCTATTATATAGCGGATCTGGGATCTATATCCATGTCTGTTTGACTCCCTGGGCTGTGTTCTTAGTCATTTTTTTATTCCCAAGTATATGATTATTGTTCATTCAACCTGAAGGGCACAGGAGATTCAATCACCGCTCGCACACACCTCACTATCTAGTAGGAAAGACAAAAGTGAAAATCAATAATTAGCAAATAGTGTGATCAATGTTAAATCTTCACAAGATGTTATTGAGTACAGAGGACAGATGCCAACTGTCTGAGGAGGCCAGAAAATTGTTCCCGCATCAGTTTGCTGGACTGCCAAGGTTGAGAAAGACATTTCAGACTGAGGGAACAAAGATACAGAGGCATACGGGCAAGGTTCATTGCAGACCTACATGTCTTTTTGGGTGCCTGAAGTGAAGGACACATACTGGGGAAACATAGTAAATGAAGCAGGAGACGTCTGGAGAAGCCAGATTGTGAAGAACATTTATATGACATACCAAGGCATTTAAATTCTGCTACAGAATATATGTGTTAGAAAGCCATTCTTGTATGTCTTCCCCCTTGAGACGGTTTGATCATAGAAAGGAATGTGTCTTGTTTAACTCTGAGTATCCGAAGTCTAGCAAGGTAGTTATTCAGCATTTATTTGCTGAATTAAAAAGTAAATGAATGAGTGAACAGCATTAATCACATCACAATATATATTTTGACTGCAGGGGTATAGGGTTAGAGTGTGCCAAGAATGGGGTAATAGATAACGGTGTGGAGAAATAATCCAGCAAAGGTATGGACAGATGGAGATTGGAAGGTTATTCAGGAAAGGGACTGTCATTTACCAATATAAAATTATCTAGAGGGCTGGTTGGGGACCGGGTGACATGAGATGCAGGAAGAGAGAAGCAGCTTTCAAGAGAATACAGGTGGGCTTTGGATATGTTGAGTTGGAAATGACTGGATTTCTGGTTGTCACTTGGGTCTGGAAGCTAGAGGTCACGCTCTGAAAACCATGGCAATACCCGTTTACACTGAAAGAGAGTATGTACAGAGTATGTACAGACTAGAGTGAGTTCTGCAGTGGAGATTTAGGAAAAAAACAAATGCTTTCTGGAGATTAATGCATATTATAGAATCTTACTTGCCATCAAGGATAGAGAAAGAGGAGCCTAGAATATGGGCTTAGGACGAGTAAGGGACAAGATGAATTTTGTGGCATGAATCTAAGGAAAATTCAAAGGGGTATGTGTTCAACAGGATTAAACTCTGCAGAGAGGAGTAAATTTGGCACTATTTTGCTATGTGTTGTTTGACAGTATATTTATTGGGGAAATTATGTGATATCTATGAAATTAATTTTAAAACAATTTTAAGGGTCTGCTTTGCTTGGTGCTATATTTTTTCCATGGGTTGGATGCATTTTATATTCAGCAGTGGAAATTGAGCATTTTTAAAAAGTAAATCAAACCCACAAATGACACTTTCATGAAAAAAAAAATGAAGGATGTTAATACAGTGTAATACCAAGAGGATACAGTGAATGCAATTACTTGTTTGCTCAAGGCATCATTAAGTAAGCTGTTGGTAGGTGCAAAAAAATAAGAGACCCAAATGGAAACTTCAGAGCAACTGATGTGCTGGCTTTTCTGGTGGCAAGTGCTCCTTAGGATGCCTATGGTAGTATAATAGCTCTGCAGTATATGGGAATAGTCTTAGAAGCTTTGCACAGAATGACATTATTACAAATAGAAGCATAGCTGAAGATCCAGCATAGTAATCTATTTACAAAAATAAGGATTGCTATCATGGTTGTGAAGCACAGTTAAGACTCTTCAATTTTTAATTTTTTTTGAAATTTAAGTTGTAATTCACTTTTTAAAATACTTGTTGAGATTAAGGAATGCACCTATCTATGTAAAGTATCTGTGCTATGCAAAGGAAAAAGAAGCCCGTAATTTTTAAAAATATATATATTTAATATATAATATATACGAGAAAAATGTACATCAGTGTGCCACTCAATGATTTTTTTCACAAACGCAGTTATAAAATCTATACCCATATCAAGAAATAGATCAATGGTCCCCCAGATGTCTTCTTTAATCTGCCTCCTAATCACTAAGAGTAAACACCATCTGCCTGTACAACATAAAATCTAAATTTTTAAACACTAGATTTTATCTGATTCTTTGTATTTACTTGTTTACTTCCTTATTTAGGCTTTAAACTTGTTCATGACAGGGGTTATGATTTACTCTGCTCATCTTTGCCTAAAGGTCCTAGTGCATGGTTTGAAACATGGTAGGCATTCAGTAATTAAGCTGGCTAATAAAAATGGAATGCAGTGGGAGCAAAGAAAACCTGAGGACAATTGGAGCCAGAAATTATTCCCTGTCTTAAAGGTGTTTTGGTCTTGGTGGCACTAAAGGACCAACATATACCTGGACCTGTTCTCATTCTGAGCATGACTCAAGGTAGGGCAGAGAGTGAATAATAATTCTCTAGGGCTGGCTTTGGGCCTTGTATGTTAGGATATCAGAGATGGGGGGCTGATAACAGCACCATTTAAGATTCTGTTATGACACCAAAAAGATACCCTAATACAATCTGACAAAATTTTTCTATAGTAGTGAATGTGGACAAGATTTTTTCCTTCCATTCTTCAGGGAGGTCCCTCCCAAGACCACAAGGAGGTTATAGTTGAAGGAGATGAATTTCACTAGTAGTATTTCATCACTGTTGTTCATTCCACGTATATTTTAGAGTTTTCTGTCAGTGCATTTACTGAAAAATATTAGACACATTTAAAATGAAACAAAAAAGGAGAATCATCAGCTATGTATTCTCTGCATTTAATTACCTAAATGTTGTCAATAACTTTGATTTTCTTATTCTTTTATTGTATAAATGGCATTTAATTCAATGATACTAATAATGATTAAGATTAAGTGACTGCTTACTATAAACCAGCCCTGTAATTTACATAAATGAACCCATTATAGCCTCGTAATTATCGCACCTTATATTATACACTGTCCTCATTTTAAGGAAATGAGGCTTAAAGAAGTTCAGCTACTGGCCAAAGCCATAAATCAAGTGGGTCTTTGACTAGAGATTCAAATCCAGGTCTGTCTAGCTCCAGAACCTGGGCTTCTACTGTTTATAAGATACTTCAATATCTTATCGATCCTGATACTTTGGGGTTTTACTCATTATTAAATACTCAATACTGTTTACTGAAGTTTTGTTTTGTTTAATGACTCAGTAGATATTCTTTTAAGTAGAAAATACAACAGTCCTGGGTGGGTGGCTGTCTCTAGAGTTGGCAGTCATTAAGAGAGATTTCTATCACACACCAGAAGGTTGGCTGTAAATCTGGAGCAAGGATACAGATCTAGAAATCTAAATCTCAAGTATCACATTCAACTTAAATTGGAATATTATGGAAGGGAATTTTTGATAATTATATACATAGATACAGCATTTTAGATTCTGACCCATTTAGTTAACCTTTTGGGTAGATTTTTGTTGTCTCTGGAAGTTTCAGTTCAAAATAAAGGCCTACCTGTTAATTTCCATTATTATTTCAACATGAATTAAACTAACACATGGTAAGAAACTTCATAAAGAGTATCACACCGGTGAAAGGCAAGCTACCAGCTGGGGTGCTCAGAAAAGCAAACAGTCTCTTGAGGTGAAAAGACAACAATTTCTTCGGCTCTGATGATTTCCCCAATGAGGAGGGTTGGAGAGGAGAGGTTGGTGGTCTTCTCAGGAGATAAAGAGAGCAGAGTTCAAAGTGGCTTCCTGTTCTTCTCCTGGAATAGAGTAGGTGACCAAGATGAGGTTCTCTTCCATATAAAACCATTCCTGGGCTTCCTTTAGGATGAGTGTCCTTTTCAACTTGTCACCCAGCCCTTGGTGGCCAATTCCCTGGCCTCTCACCATGGGTTTTTGGACATCTTTGAACTTTCCCCAATGTATTTTCAAGCATTTCTTAAAAGTGCTTGAGAACCATTTTGAAAAGAGCAAGCTAATGCTTTTGACTGTGTTTGCTAAATTTCCTACTACTCACATTCCACAAAACAGGGTTTTGACTGCTGTAATCTGCCACTCTTCCACGTGTAATTTTAAGTACAGCAAGACACCAGAGAGGTGACAAGGAAGTAGGTAGTAATAAAAGTAAAATACTGTTGTTGTGTCTTTTAAGAATGAATCACATGTGTGAAGAAATAAATCTATTCCTTTAAAACCTGGTAGATTATTTTAGGCCATATCAGGAGAGAAACAGAATACGTTCAATTAAAAATGATTGAGAAATGTTATTCTTTACTTTAAAATAGCTGTCACTTCAATTATTTATCATTTTTATTCTCAGCTCAAGAGTAAAAAGACAAATTTTCTATAACCGGATAGCTATTATAAAGCTAACCAGATACCTTTGTCTTTTTTCTTGCTTTTATATTAAGCCCTATAGACTAAGCACTTGGCTATAAATAAAACTATTGATGTTAAAAGGTCATGGCTGTGACCTTTCACATGTTTCTTCTCCACTGTATCTATATACACTGTATACTTTACCCAGAGAAGAGATTCTTTATTTAAGAGAGCTTAAACTGTTCAAATTTGTAATGTACTGGGGATTTTGGAATGTCTAGGGGACTTAGTGGATAAAGAACTGACCTTCCATCTCTGAACTCAGACACAGTCCAACCTCAGATAAGTGAAAAAGTTTTGTGTCAGTTGCCTGTATGATAAACTGGTACTATCCACTATCTTCCAGCCCAATTAAGCATTACTGGCAGATCTGGCCTCAAGAGGCACATGGAGTATAGAAATGGAATTACTTCTACTCCTGGAGAGGGTGTCTGAACCTTCAAGATAGGATTTTAAGGTTATAAATGGGAAGCATTGGCCAAAGTAGCATCTACAGATAGAAATCCATAAGCCCATGTGAACCCCACCCGACTCAAATGCAAATTTGAGATACTGGGATATTTCCAAGGTTCACAGTTTTAGCTTCCATTTGCTATGTCTTCAGATGCAATTTGTAAAATATTTTTATTCTTTTAATCTATAGGAAAAAAGAATTAGAAGGTAGCAGACAGTAGCAGACGTGTGGGGTAGTATCAAGCAGTGAAATTTGGTGCTTGTAGAGCCAACCTAATGTTCACAATAAAACATAGACTAGAGTTTCTGAAGTATTAAATAATGCACAAATCCCTGCATTTTATACTGGGGTACATGATATGAGGTGACAAGTTTCCATTTTATTATTTAAATTTTACTTACTTGACATTAAAATGAACTCCTTTTTTCAAATAACCATTGGAAATAATGAAAAGAACACTGAACCTTCTTGAGGACATGATTGCTGTTTTTTTTACATCTTTGATTTTTCGAATATGCAACCCCACAATGCAAAATAGATGCCCACTATCTACTTTGTCATGATCGGATAAATAACGATTGAATGAGAAATTATCGCATATCGGATGGCCATTGTAAGTTAGAAAAAAATTGTTAAATGTTTCAGTTTTGCAGAATTAATGAGAGAGGGGAAGTTGAACAATTCCTATAAAAATATTCAAGTAATTTAAAATTTCAACAATGAAAGGTGTCAGATTTAACCTAAGAGCCTTTAGTGGAAAGTAATACAGTGATTAAGTATCTTTATTTTTCTCCATAGAGAGAGAAAACAATGGCCATTGTCATTTAATTTAATTTAAATAGAGCTTCATTTACATATGACTAAGAACTTCCTAATATGCAGTTATACAGCAACTATTTTAAATTTAACAAAAGAAAAAGAAATGATGTTATTTTCCTTGGGGATATATGGCAAATGACAAGGAAAAAACTGAGTAAACTACCTATTTAATCTCTTTGGTTGGATCAGAGTTATTTTTATTTACATTTTTATATTTTTCTATATCTTTAAGTGTTGTACAGGAAGCATATTTATTACTATTTTTTTAACCAGGAAAAATGACCTCTGAAACAAACAGTGCTCCCTAAATTCTGTCTCATTACAACTTTCGCTATAGCCATCACTCATGTTTGGAAAACTAAATACAGTATTCATTCTGTAAATTTGAAATCACTTAAGTCCTTTGGACATCAAAGGGAGAATACTTGAAAATGTTTCTGAGAGAAATTTGATTTGAAAGTTGAGCGAAGGTGAATTCAACAAGGGTGAAGAATTCAAATTCAAGAGCAGAGGTTAAGGATGGCTAGAAGGGACCAGGAACTTAAAAATACTTGAGAAGAATTTCATTGAGTGGTTCCAGAGAAAAGACAGTAAGCCCATTTTGGTCTATGTACATAGACGATCTGGATACTTTATATTATTGGTGTTAAAAAATAAATAAATAAAGGAACAATAGGCCCCAAATGAGTCACTTGTGCTAAGTCCCACATCAGCAAATTCAGACTTAACACTTAACTGCAGTTTCAGGCTCCCCCAGGAAGGTGATCTTTTCAACCTGGTCATTGCTGGCATCACCCGGTCATCACTAGTGAGGTCATCTACCTGATAGACTCTGACCTTCCTTGAAACAATCTACTCTCTACTAAAAGTTTCCTTGTTCTGCCTCCTTCTGCTTATTAAAAGCCTTTGAGCTCCTTTCTTTCTGCTGCATAAGATGCTCCCCAGTTCATGAATCATTGAATAAAGCCAATGAGACCTTCAAATTTACTCGGTTTGATTTTGGTTTTTTAACAATGGGTTTGACCAAAAGCGATTAGATTAACCAAATCATATTGCTTTAGTTAAGACATTTAATGCAAATGGTAAAAAATATTAGCAAAACAGGAATATCAACACAAAGAAAAGAAGTAAAATCCAGAAGGTAAGAGATGGAAAGATCAAGATATGAAATATCCAACTGCCATCAAGTTGGAAGTGAGAAAATGATGCCACATTTTGTCTTCAAAGACTAGATTGGAAATACATGCTGAAAATCTGAGAAGGATTGCAGTAGAATATTTTTGTGAGAAAACAACAAAAGCTAAAATTCAGATTTTGTGACTAAGGATTTTTGGTCTTACGTTTTAAGAAGATCTATTTTCTCCATATGGCTTTTCAAAGGGAGATTGGATGTGATCCTTAAGAAGCATTTAGAAATGGCTTATTTTGGAAATACTATCTTCTTAACACTCACTATTTTTCCTATCTCACGTGGGAAACTAAAAAACGAAACCCCGAATTCTGATTCCAGCACACAAAAAATTCCAGCCAAATCTTTTGCGTCTGGTCGGAGTTTTTTGTTTGTTTTTAGAAACTATAGAAATACAGCTTCCAGTTAACTTTACTTGGGGTAAATCACTGCATCCTCATAGCAGATGTGTACAACCACAGGTGGCTGCAAAAATCACATTCATGTGACTCAGATGATTTCATGACTTTTCTCTATGCATCTGCTTTATAGCATGCATAACAATTATAAAGAGCTACTTACTTGTTAATTTAATATATGTGTATCACACTGGACATGAACACGTGCCTACTTTTGCACCATTGTGTCTGAAATACACGACTGCATGACACATAGTAGGTGCTTCAAAAATGTTGAATCGATGAATGAATAAAACGCTCCTTGAGCTTTCATTTTGATTTAACTGACATGTAAGAACACAGATCCCTGTAATCAAGTGGCTGTCCATTGCTCAGAAGTGTTTTTCACTATTTGAAAGAAAATGATACTTTTTAAAAATAAATTAAAAAAATAAAAAAAAAAGAAAATGATACTTTTTAACTTTATCAACTTAGAGATATGCATCTTTCTAGAAACAAAAGAAAAAGCAAATACACAACCATAAACTCCACAAAATATTTAATGAACAGAATCCCAATTTCGCTAAGAAAACTCAAGTCACTGATGACCGACTGTTATGCATGTTTTTGTTTGAAATATCTTTGTATTTCTCACATATATAATGGCTTGTTTAGAGATGTCATAAATGGTCATTTAAAACCACATCTACTTATTTAATGTCTGCAGGCACTCCGTGCATAGGAAAAGCCAAGAGAAGACCACTTGGTTTAAGGATGACAAAACCTTTGGAATGTTAATAGCGTAAAACTTTCTGAAGGAAAATTATTTCTTTCCCGAACAAGGAAAGAGTCAGATTGGCTTAGTCCATTTTGCACCTTTGTGCCAGGGAATCTCTGGGTTTAAATTACAGCAGCTTCAGCCTTTGCTTTTCAATCCCTTAATCCTTAAGGAGCATAGGTTTCAGTTCAAGACAACTTCACACAGAACATAAGAAAAGACTCTGTGAGCCTACCTCAAGTATGATGATCTTTTTTTCAGCTGTGATCTTTCACTTGCATCCCATAGTAAAAATGACTTTGAGGCAAACCAGTGTCAAATAATTAATGCATTTTCAATGAAGGACTTTTTTCCACTCTGCCATAATGCAATGCATGAAAAGCAATAAATACTTTCATGTAAGCCACTTGTACCTGTGGTTTTCATCACTGTTTCGCTGGGATCCTTCACATTAGAGAACCTTTGTGAGGTGCCTAAGCTGAAATGGAAAGAAAGGCTGGCCTGGGAGGTTTTACATCTGGTAGCCTACCCCATTACTTACAGGCTACATGTTAAAAAAAAAAAAAAGAGTTATACAGGTTGAATTGGGGCAATTATGTTCTGATCTAAGACATATATATTTGTCGATTATTTCCAGGTGTTTCTTAAAAAATCATGTTTTCTTGATCTATAATTAATATTTTGCTGATGGTGCTCTAGCAAAATGCCACAAAACCACTCACCATTTCTCCATGCTGTAAATGATATGAACTAATAGTAACCATATTAAGATTCTTAGGTTTTTAAGCATTATCCTAGTTTGTGTCACAACTATTATTTAAAATTATAATATCCAGGTGTTGTGTATGGTATTTGATCAAAGGGAATGGAAATGTAATGAGTTATAAGTTTTCTCCCTGAGGACTCAAACTGTACATAATGGGAGAGGGTGTGATTTATTTTCTGAGTCATTCTGGAAACAGTTATAAAAACCTTTGGTTAAATGTTCGTAACGGGGGTTATTGAATCTGCTGATATTTACCACTTATAGGGGGGTTATGGGAGTGTTTTCTTCGAGGGGAAAACCAAGCTAAAGAGTCTTTAAAGAAAAACCTCTACCTATCAGAAAGCATTAGTATCACCTGCTGAGTTTTTAATGAATATTTCCAGACTCTGTACGACATGTTCACAGAATCAAAAACAAAAAGAAAAAAGAAAAAAAAATAATAACAAGACTTCAAAATTGACCTTTAGAGATAACAAAAAGTGACACTTGATTTTTTTTTTTGATGGTGATGAATGCATCCTCTAAATGACAATGAACAGTAGAGCTATAATTTTATGAGAACATTTCTAATTTTTCCCACATTAACCTTGTGTTAAGAAATGCTGACAACTTTGAATTATAGGACTAAATCCACTTCCCGTTCTTTGCCGTTAGTGAAAATGATCAGTCCTTCCCCTTTAAGCAAATGCAATAAGGAAGCATCAGAAGTGGGTTGAACACTTTTTTATTTTTTTTTTATTTTTGATCTTCCTCAAATATTGTTTGACCTTAATCACTGTCTTCCAACAAGCTTAATGTGACATCACCTTGAAACAAAAACACAGAGCTCTCAAGTCTGGCTCTGGAATGAAAAAGCCCTGATTATTAGTCCTCTGTGTGATCTTTTCAGATTGCACTGATGAGATGAAGTTTAATCTCGTTTCTCTCCTCTCCAGCACCACAAACCACAGGCAGTTTAAGGCAGCCTGAAAATCTCTTACATCTGGAAGAGCAATAATTCATGGGATTTCGCCTGACAGCCATGACAGGCAGCAAGGCAGCCAGAAACAACCGTCTCTTATGTTGTGCTATTTGCAAAAAATCAGAAGAGGAGGAGTCGGCCCAGGACCACATCCTTCTTTAGCATATGTTAGTGGAGAAAACCCTTTTATTTTCTGCCAGATGCTTCATGAATAGGTCCTAAATATTACATAGACAGTAGCTATCACTTCCAAACAAAATTCCTGGGTGTCTGCTAAGCTGCAGAGCATATGAAGGCCTATTGTCTGGCAAAGGGTCATGGTTAAATTTGCACAGATTTTTTAAAATAGATATCTCAGATTCTACATGTAATTTATAGGCGTTTGCACACCCTGCTGTGCATGAATATGATACCATCTTCTGAGCAGGATTATTGCATGAAATGTATATGGGATTTAGCTACAGTAACTTTTACTGGGCAGCCTCGAATGGCCAGCAAAGTACTAGAATTTACTGCAGCACAGCTTGTGCTGTCAGGCTCGGGGTTGGTGTTTATGATTTCTGCAGAAGCCGAAATAAACAACTTCTCCTTAATGGCCTTCTTTATGTGTAAGCAGCAGTGGCCCTATCTGGTCTCACAACAGTAGCTGGTGCAGCGGTCTGTCCTAATTCATGTGGAACCAATGTCTGAAAATTTGCATTTCTGCTTTTCTGAGTTTTCTGTGGCAGGAGCCAGAAAGGGGGAACTAGACTGCAAATGTTTGAATGGGTAGCATTCCACTCTACTGTTTTTAGTGCTATAAATACATTGTGGATAGAATGACTCAATTTTAAGACTCTGACAGCGAGAAGAGAAGGAAACGGCCGCATTTCTTTTCAGATTGGACATTGTCGATAAATCCTGTAAAAATACTCATCAAAGAACATTTAAATGACTTCTTTGAGAGGCCTGTCTGAAGCATGCGAGATAGTTAAGTCACCATTCAGTACACATGTCAAGGTATGTGAATGCAATGGTCAGAACTGCCTGAGGAGTAAGCACAAGCACAGGAATATGCGAAATATAGATTTTTCTTCTCAGGCAAAAATTTAAAGAAAATAATTCCTAAAACTTTTCTGAGGTAACCACGGTTTTTAAAATTCTGAGGAATGTTGACATACGTTGTATGTAGGAGCAGGCAGAAAATACATTTTTAAAAAACGAGACAACCGTTTCATGCCAAAGAAAAACAATTCCGTTGCCAAACTACACATTGTTAACCTAAAATGTGTTCCATGTGGAAATAGGAAGACTGGTTTTAAGGAAAGGCTAGTGATCTGAAGTCAGCTGGCTCCGTGCCTGTCAACTACACATTTTGGCTTCTAGTTTTACAGCTAGAATTGGAAATATTTATTTCCCCTATTTAAGAGCAGTTCTTTTCCTTTGCCTAGTAAACCAATGAATTTGCCTGTAAACATGCATATAGAAAAAAAAAAAAAAAAAGACTTCCAGGCAATACGCAAGGGAAGAATAATTGAAAATCTCTTGTAGGCAACATATTACAGGTTGGAAAGATTGCATTTTCTTCTATTCTCATTTTGTCTTGCCCTTTTGCCAGCATTTTTGTATACTCATCACATTTTCTGGAAAGAAATCAAATTACCAAAACCTTCGGCTTTTGCGTTTGAAAGCTTAGGACCACACGGCAGACAAATATTTGGGAAACATATCTTTACCTACTGATGACAATATTTACCTATCACCGCTGTTCAGAATGATCGACATCAACAAGCACACAGATAGCCTGTTACTGGCTTCTTTGAAGTAGCATCCTATCGCCGTGGTCTTATGGTCTTATGCAGGTAACAGATGAATTCTCAAAGGCAGCATGAATCCACAGCAGTGAGCAGCCATTGGGAAGACCTTATAGAGGGAGAGGGTCTTGATAATATTAAAAGACATATATATCGAAAATTCGTTTGCTAGTCATATCACACTTACCTTGGATCACTTAATTTATCACATGTTTTTCAGTATTTGATCTTGGCAATAAGGAATGCAGGCAAAGGATTCATCACAAGTATTCTCGTGTTGTTTTACGTAATAGGACATGGTGGGACCTAGAACTTCAAGTATAGGTAGAGTTGTAGCATTGATTTCAGTTTCACTGTCTGAAAGGCAAATCCAGAGGTTTTCAGGTGCCAGATTTTAGCAAATCTGAGTGGGCAAGAGCTATTTATTGCAATTCTGAGAGCATAAAGCTCCTCCTTTTCACACATACCCCTTTGCTGGAGAACCCAAGTTTTATTTATGATTTTGGATTTTATTTCACAGCATTCCAGTTTAGTTTAGCATGATGTATTTAATAACCATGTCGACTGTCTTAATTACCCTATAAAGCAGGGTTCCATTGGCATTTGACCCTCCACGGCATTCCAGAGAAACTGCAGGACCATGATAATTACCAACCGCCTGTGAGAAAATTAAACAAAAAGGCCCAACTTTTAAACCACCATTTTAAACGACCTATTACATCTCAGGAATAAATCATTGATGAAATAGCCTGCTTAACAGGAAAATAGCTATTCCATAGCAAAGAATTTCCCCTTGCATGATCATGAAGAGAATATTAAGTATTCTTCAGCTCAAAAGGTTAGATTTTATGTCTGTCCAATGCCTTTTAATGACACGTTTTTGTGTAATTTTACTGTAATCAAAGCCTTTTCCCACAGAGGTTACAGACTGTGGATATTTGTCAGTCTTTAACATTTTGTTATCCATGGAATATTAAATGCACTTATATGTGGCCAGAGGAAAAAAATCTGTTTATAATTGGAAAAAATTCAAATTAAAAAAAGATCTATGAAGAGTTTTACTTCCTTTGATTAGCATGGGCACTTGCTATAAATTTTGCAAAAAGTGCTAATCAATCACTCTGTGTGATAAGATTGATTTATTAATTGCTGCCATCATCCAAAAAAATAGTGACCTGCTTTGAAGATCTAAATGTCTGGATTAATTTGAGAGTGGTGCCAATATGTCTCAACGAATCATAATATATCGTTATATTCATTTCTGTGTAATAGTTCCATCAGTCCGAAGCTCAGCAAACATAAAGCTTAAATTCTCCGTCCCTTTACATTCCCGCCTGATAAACATTTGTTTAGTGAAAGTTGATATTTTACATATGTTCCCTATGAGGTTCCCTGTGTGACATTAGAGATATACTAGATGACTCTTTTCTGATCTCACTATAATCCAATGATTAGGATCATCACTTTTTTTAACAAAACAATTGAATCCAACTTGATTAAAGACACACAAGAATTGTAAGCTTTTCTTCTTTTTTGTGATAACTTTGACTCTCTGTGAAAAGGAAAATAAACACATGTGCCTTGAGGTCACATAAGGTCCATTTCCAGGTTTCTAACACTGGCCACTTTTTTTTTTTTTCTATTGGCAAATTGCCTGGGGCCCAAGGAAACCGGCCAGTGGATACTAGAAATAATTGGGCGAACAAGCGTGCTTTTTTGGCAAAGATCGATAGCGGAAAAGACAAGGACTCAGTTTGTTGTCGGGCATCCCAGCATCCCGCGTTCGTTCTGCTTACCAGCTGCTGTGCAATCTTCAATATATTACTGACCTTCTCTGTTTCAACGTTCTCACCTGCAAAATGGAAATGATGGTAGCAGCTATTTCACAAGGTTTGGGGGAGGATTAAATAAGATGATATGTGTAAGATGCCTACTGCAATGTCTGACTCATGATAGTTACTCAGTTTTTGTTGGATTGGGTTTTTTGGCTCTATCCCCAGCGGAGTTCACAGTAATCTGACTAATGCTTTGCTAAATGTTTTCTTATTGAAACCCACTCAAAACCGCCAAGGTTTAACACTGAAAAGAGATTGCCAATTAGCAAGGAGTGGCTGATCAAGGAGCCTTAATCTATTTCCTGGACCATTTGTGCCACATAAATTACTATGGCTGCCACTGCCAGTTTTCAGTGGTACATTCCTCACTGTTCTTCAAAAATTTGTCCAAATCATAGATTACTTCCTGAATTCTTTTTAGCACAGCTGAAAAAGGCTGGCGGCTTAAAATAATTTGAAAATACTAAGAAGGAATAAAAGGTAAATAAAGAAGATTTAAAAATACATATATTAGGTTCTGGAAGTAGAGATTTCTGACTCTTATCACAGTTAGCTCTCAACAAGGTCTGTCCAGTTCTAGATCTAAATCCAATGGTGTCTTCACGTGCCCTTGGTCTGTGTTTCCATAGTCCCGTTTGTCCACTGAAAGAAGAACTCTTTTTGACACATTCAGGGTTAATGCTAAACATTAGCCTTGCCACACTCTTAGGACTTTTCAACTCAAATCAAGGATTACATCTAGAAACAACCACTTCTCAATGGGAAGATGTCATAAATTATTTCACTCATCAGGTGAGACCTATAGGAAATAGCTAGGTCAATGGAGCCACCACAATCCAATACAATCCCCCAAGTTGCAGTTACTATAATATTTATGAAATATCATTTCTTATCAAAATAAATCTCAGTATTGGCCCTGGTGTAAAATTATCCTGGTGAAGATGGGCAATCCTGATCCTGTAGCTCCTGAAATCCATTTTTAATTAAGGTTCTTTCAAATCATTGCCTCACTGACCCTCTAGTGCAGCAGCTTCTGGAAGCCATGGACCCTAGAGAGATCCTGAACAAGCTTCGGTGGGACTGACACTTTGGTGGGAAAAATTACAGTTTTGTTTTCACTAACCTCAGACTAAAATTTATAATTGTGTTCAAATTTGAACATAGACAACAAAGCACAGAAACATTAACAGTACCTGTGACGTTACTAAAGTAAATTGCAGGTATTTTCATATCACATGCCACATGTGACAGATATTATTTATGTTCATCAATATCTCAAAATTATATGAGGCCATAAGTAGGTCTGCTACCGCATCTTATTACTTAATGTGTTAATAACGAAGCACCTATGTTACTGTATCATAAATTATTTTTAAATTTTTTTAACGTTTATTTATTTTTGAGACAGAGAGAGACAGAGCATGAACGGGGGAGGGTCAGAGAGAGGGAGCCACAGAATCTGAAACAGGCTCCAGGCTCTGAGCCGTCAGCACAGAGCCCGACGCGGGGCTCGAACTCACGGACCACGAGATCATGACCTGAGCCGAAGTCGGCCGCTCAACCGACTGAGCCACCCAGGTGCCCCTCATAAATTATTTTTAAAACATTCGTTAACTATACTTAAGTATCATAGCTTTCCTTGGCCATCCTACATGTTACAGTTCATGGACATAAATGCACTGTTTTTGGATGGGGTTTTTAGACTTCCTCAGACTGTCAATGGGTTGGTGGCCCTAGAAGTTTGAAGACTTACCCTACTGACATCATCTTTAACCAGCAAACTGCTGTGCCTCTGGTGGTAGACTCTGGTTTCCTCATCAATCAAGGGAGAGACAAATGATTCTAGCTGGGCAAATTGTCCTCCCACCCTCAAAAAAAAAAATTCAGGCTGGAAATGGCAATAAAATGCTCTTTTCTTTTGATGAAGCTGTGAGGATATGGGTCCAAGGTGCCATGTTTATGACTAGGTGAAGAAAGTTCAGTGGTAGAAGGAAATAAAACCCAATGAGCAAGATAAGAAAAAGAAAGTCCTGATAATTGTTCTTATCCCTGGTCCTGTCCCTGAGGCCAGTCCCATCTCTTCAGTGGTTGGGTTATATAAGCCAAAGATTTTCTGTTTTGAGCTAGGTTAGGATGGGTTTCTGGATCTTATACTAATGATGACAATAACAAAAACATCCTAACTAATACAGAGAAATATCATAGCCTCTTTCGTCCCTGACTCAGGCGGTATCGCAGATCCTTTTCCTTAGAACATCTTTCTTACAGATTTTTTTTTATTTTTGCCAGTTCAGAATCCTTCCCCTCTTCTTTTATAAAAGTAAACCATTTTTCTTTGGGTTACTACCTTCTCTCCTCTGATCAGTCTACTTCATGTAGATAAGGTTGACCCACTGTAAGCTGGAGGGGTGAGGAAGTGATGTGGGCCTCAGCCACTCAGAACATTTCATGGCCCTGGCCAGGTTCAACGTGAGATAGAATAGACCATTAGGAGTTAAGCCCGGTGCTTTTAGAAAATTTGAGAACAGATTTAGCTCTTTCCACTGGGATTACTGACAATAAGAAGTGATGCTGCAGGTATTGGTGTCCTCTCTGTGGAATGCTGAACAGAGACTTTGAAACGGACCAGATCCTGGTGACATTATCTGAGCCCTTACATCCGGTAATGCCAATGATCAATTCTCATGCACTCAGCAGTCTTCCTCTTGATTTTACAGATCTATGAAACAATAAATAGCCTCCACATTTTTATCAGCTTGAGTCAGTTTAATGTTGAACTGTTTCAATATTGTCTATTGAAACCAAAACAGTTCTAAATAATATACCTTTAGAAAACCCAAGCCGGGCCAAAGTACTCTAAAATCTTTTTGTTGCATATTGTCAGCCAGGGTCACATTCTGTGCCGGGGGTTGTGTCCATCTCCAGAAACACATGTGATGTCAGCAGTTACTAGATCAATAAACTGCTCCCCGTGAACAAGGAAGGTTTGAGAATACTTGCTGCTTTGTTTGAATTCTAATTCTCCGTGTTTTAAGGTACACCGCTGAGCTGGGATCCCAGGTATCTTGGGGGGCGAGACCTTGGGGCCCCTGGACTTTTCCACTGGGCCTGCTGACAACAAAACGAAAGTGGAGGGTCTGGGGGAAGTTGAGAAAACATGCCCTAAACAGCCATGTTTTCTTGAAGCCAAAAGTCATTCATGCTTTTCCTGCCTTGCTATGGGATGAAATGCTATAAATGACACAGCTCCCTCACTCAGTCCTCTGCCCTCAGTACTTACAAAGTTGTACCTCTTTTCTGTTTTCCCTCTTTTGAATGAATAAATGAGTTAACGAGTGCATCAGTTATCTTTGATTTTGGCCTGAACCTAGGGTTTACCTGCCATACCCACAACAGCTGCCACCTCAGCTGTTTACCTTTGTTCATTTTGCTTTTTACTCACCTTCCTCTTTCCGAAGCTCAGCAACTTTTGGCTACCCGCACACTGTCACACTGGGCTTGTAGTACAAGGGTAAACCTCAATACTTAGGTAGAGGATAGAGATGTCACATAGGAAAGGATGACAATAGAAATAAGCTTAGAGAATGCAAGAAGAATAAAAATGTCTCGGTTTCCATAGTCCTCAATTGCTTTTGTCCAGTTCATTCCTAGAAAACACATCTGAATTATCAATACCCTCACCCCTAGGGCTGAGACATCTATTTGACATTTTTATTTCCTACTTCTGGCCTATCTCCGAACAAAAGACACCATCTTGCAGGAATCCTACAGAACATTTTGGTGCCTTCGGGGTCCAGACCGAGGGAACGTTATTTCCAAAGACCCCATCAGATCTTATCTTCTCAGATCTTATATCTAGTCCAAGAAGCTCTTCTACTCCAGCTTACTGTCAACAGGAAAACCTCAGACTTTACATGCCTTTTATTTCAGACTCTATGTATAACCAACATATTCCAGGTCTCTTTAGTCTGTGGATAAAAATAATTACATATAATTATTAATGACAAATTCTTTTTGTAAATTAGGTTTCACACCCTCCGCGGAGCCCAACATGGGGCTTGAACTCACACCCTGAGGTCAAGACCTCAGCTGAGATCAAGAGTCAGACGCTTACCTGACTGAACCACCCAGGCATCCCCATGAAAAATTCTTAATTCCAGTTAAATATGCAATGGGTATTGAGCACTTCTCCAAGGCAGGACACTGTACCATGTGCTGGGGATATATTAGTTAAATGAGACAATATTGTTACTATCAGCATATTGTTAGCCACGTAAAGAGAAGGGCTGGCTTCAGACAAATCATTAAAAATGTATAGAATATTGCAAATGTTTAGTGGGATTTAAGCTAATCTAGGAGGTCAGAAAAGACTCATCAGTTGAGGTAATATTGAAGGATGAGCACTGAGTTAAACAAAGAATCTAGAGAAAGTCTTCCCAAACACAGTGAACAGAATATCCAGAAAGGACAAGATCAGGGGATTGAAAGTGTCAGTGTGGCCAGAGCCTAGAAAAGGGAGAGGGAACATAGCCCTCGGGGAGACCAGGGAGGTGGGAAGAAGCCAGATTTTGGAGGGGCTGCTAAGCTATGTTACGATTGTTTTTAATTAAAGTAGACTTGAGGAAAACTATCCAGATTTGGAACAGATGCTGTGGGAAATGGGAAATAGCTGTCGAGAGAGGAGCAAAGGGATTGCCAGTGTTTGCAAAAGCCCAGCTGAGGTTGGACATCATAACAATGTAATGAAAGCTATCAGCATGGCTATTCCATTTTTCCAGCAACACTTAGTGGCCTGGAAATAGGCATGCTGAAAGCAGGCAACTAGGTTGTCTTAGAGTTAGAGATTGGCTTGGGATGTGCAATTGTATGGAAGGAAAAGAAGTGAAGGTTGTTAATATAAACAGAGTGCTAAGATTGACCATGAGACCTCACTTATGCAAGGAAGGAGTGTTTAGAAAAGACGCACATCATAACAAACACCAGTACAACACTGGGAGCCCTGACTGTCTTCTTCAGCTCCTGAGGTCACCAGGCTCTCATCCTGAGGAAGTTAGTTCAAAATTTTGAGCTAAAAAAGATAGCTTGGTAGGTCTTACCTCATGATTTTCTGGGGAGAGAAAACTGAGAAAACTTATGTGAACAGTTTAGCCTGGGCCTAGCATGTGGTAGACACTCAACCAATGTTATTTTATAAGGAAGAAGACCAAAATCGGTGGGAGAGCCTGAAAGACTTGAGGAAGACTTGATGCAGGATAGTGGTCCTGGGGGAGTTGAAGCTCTAACCTAGCAGACAGTGGAGGTAACCGAGGTAGAAAGATCTTAATAGAAAGTTAGAGACTGACCTGGTGAAGAGTGGAAGTGAAGTCGGTTTGAGTAGTGAAAATCCAGACACCACAAGGGAAACAGCATTTCATAGGTCATCGGCTTGCATCTTATGATGTTGATGAAAGAGAAAGGAAAATTGTAAGCTCGGGACCCATATCTTCAGTCAAATGCCTCATGGCAGGTATGTTGTAGGATCAGGTATCCTTTGCCACAGGATCAACGGTTGTTTTGTTTCAGGCCTTCTCTCCCTTAATTATTGCCTTTCCTTCTTGGGTCTTTGAGTTCTGCTCTTCTTCTGAGTCTTTCCCTGGACTGCCTCTTACAATCTTGCTCTTGTGATAAACTTTACTCCTTGCCTTTCCTGGTTGTGATTCTCATCTTCTCTCTCTGCTTAGAGACCAAGGTCTTATATGCCTGTGTTCTCCAGAAGATCTCTTCTTTTTCCACTGCCTTATCATACTTTAAACAAGGGCAGCCATCAGGATTGAAGCTTGGATTCCCAGAATGACTTTTTATTCACTAAATTTCACACTCTGATCATGGCCTGCACTCATTTGTCCATAAATATTTACCATGTGGGTCTGTCAGTCCCAGCTAGGGGTTGTGTCGGGTGCTGGGTCACAATCATTGTTGTTGACCCCTCTGTAGCTTGTAACACTGGGTTTCCTCCATTTTGATGACACTCCCACTTTGTGACTCTATACCACCTAATTTTCCCCACTTTTCATGATTCCTTCAGTGCACCATTGTCCCTGACCAGTTTCTGCAGAGTGAATAAGCTTAATGTGTTGTCTGTGGTTCCTGATTTTTCTCCTTACACACTTACGTGAAAGATTTCTTTCAATTCTCCTTCATTTAGCTATCACTTTCCCACAGATAATTTTCAAAATGACATTCCATTTCTGACCTGGTCCCCAACTCCAGTCTGCCTTGCTGATAACTCACCAAAACTAAAATTAAACTGGTAATGATAGTAACTGATATTGTCTCAGTGCTGTAGAATTTACAAATTACTCTCCCATAACTTCTCTTAGGACTACTATCAAATTCATTGGCATACTGAGTGATATACATTTCCCTTCTTCTCTCCATGTAGATTTGGGAGGATGAGGCTCTATTCTTCTCTTCTTTGTGACATACATTTTCTTTCATCTTACTTTTTGTGTCATCCCCCCATCTCACATGGTGATTTTGTCCTCAGTTGTCACCACTTTCTCCTAGGTCTTTCATCTTGATGTTTTCTTTTGTTTACTTTCTTCAGTCAGCAAACGTGCTCACCACATCCAGCCTCCCCATTCTGAAGATGACCTCCCTTCGACCTTGACTCCCCTGACAACATTGCCTCACTTCTCTGCTCTTGCTTTCTCCACGTCATTACTCTCAATTCCCTCCTCATTACTATCAGTCTTCTGTGCCCACCACACTACTGAAGACTTAAAAATCATTACATTGTGATGCAGGGCCCACAAGTGTGAACTTACCATTTTGAAATTTGACTCTTCCTTCCAGGTCAGAAAAAGAGAGGAAATCTGTTCATCCTTATACTCTAACCCCCGCCTTCAAACCAGGCTTTGTCCTCTACTAACACAGAGGAAAAGGTGCTATGGCCAACATTCAAAGAGAAAATAACCAACTTAATTTTTTGCTTTTGTTTCCAGAGCCTAACTACTGAAGTCATAAGAGCAACTTGAAAATTTCCTGGGATAAATTGGATGATATGAGATTATCACTTTGATATAGATTTTATTTCATTTTATTTTTTATTAGTCTTTTAAATTTTTATTTTTGAGAGAGAGAGAGAGAAAGAAAGAAAGAAAGAAAGAAAGAAAGAAAGAAAGAAAGAAAGACTGAGAGAGAGGGACAGAGGATCCGAAGTGGGCTCCGTGCTGGCAACAGTGAGCCCAATGTGGGGCTGGAACTCATGAACCAACTGTGAGATCATGACCTAAGCCAAATTTGGACGCTTAACCAACTGAGCCATCCAGTCACCCCCAGGTACAAATTTCAGAGCATTTTCCCTGTAATCTGCTACTCTAACATGTATCTTCATTGTAAACACCAATAATCTAAAATTTTCATCTTAATCTTTAAAATTATTTTAAGTTTATTTACTTATTTTAAGAGAGAGAAAGAGCATGTGTGGGGTAGGGGCAGAGAGAGATAGAGGGAGAATTCCAAGCAGGCTCTGTGCTGTCAACACAGAGCCCCACACGGGGCTTGAACTCATAAACCGTTAAGATCATGACCTGAGCTGAGATCAAGAGTCAGGTGCTTAACCTACTGAGCCACCCAGGCATCCCTCAAATTCTCATCTTATTTACTACTTGACAGTTCTTAAAACATCTTTTTTATTTAGTGTATAAAACAGCACCTTTTCATGTTTTATTTTTATGTCTCTAACTACCCCTATTAAATTAATTTTGCTCCTTCATTTTATTTTATTTTCCTCTTAAAAAGTGGTTTCCTTCAGAGTTCTATTCTCAACCCTCTTCTTACTGGACCCAGCTTCTCTGGGCTGCCTCACCTTATCCACCTAACCCCATGTCCCTGTGTTCCACTGCCTAGTGGGCATCTCCACCCCAACATACCAGAGGCGTCTTAAACAAAAGGTGTCCAATTTTCAGCATCTCAACTCTGTTCTTCCTCCAGCTCCAAAGTGAATTTGAGTGCCGGTTCCAGTATGAAAGTAGCAGTAGGGGGCCTTATCCTACCTCATGTAACGACGTCACCTTCCTATAGTCACGCAAGCTAAACATCTGTCTTTGGGACTCACTCATAACTCTGCACATCAAATATTTTAGAATTCTCATCTGTTCTGCATCCTGGATAATCTCAAAATCTTACTGCTAAAGTATCCCAGCCGTTTGAGCTATTATACTTCTCTTGTTTCTACTTATCAGGTATTATTTCACTCAGACAGAATTCTTATTTTAACAACCTCCAAAATCTCAGTTTATTTGCAGCTTCAGTTACATGTCTACCATGGGACACTTCGGGTTCCTCATTCTGGAACTCAATCTGGATGTTGAGGCACAGCAAAGAGAAAGGACAGAACCACATTAATAATAGGTCTTCAGCTTTCCCACAAAAGGGGTTAATGTTCTTCTCATTCATATTTCATTGGGCAAGGGAAATCCCAAGGCCAAATTTTACATTGATGAGTCGGGAACTGTAATTTTCCCACTGGGGGAGACCTGGAAGGGGTGCATTTGGTAGAAATGTAACCAGTAGGAAAGGGCACTGAATATTTTGAACAAATACTACAATATGCTTTACACTCTCAAAACATTCTGGTGATCCCACTCTTTGTTCATGTGTAATTCTATCTACTATTTAAGGTGATCTCACCCACATGCAGGTCTTCAACAATCACTTACACATTGATGGCAGTCAAATCTATATCTCTAGGCCAGATACCTCATCCAACTTTCAGACTTTAATTCTAAATACTATTAGCTGGGTCTATGTCGCTATGCCACAGGCAATTAAATTTCAGTCAGCCTCAAACTGAATATACATTCTTTCTCCAAATCTGTTTTACATTTGCTCTTACATTTCTTATTTTGATCAACATTTATTAAAGCACATGCCACATGATATTTTAATTGCATTGTTTATTAAACTCCCTTCCTCTTCCCTTATGACCCCCACAAGACGGTGAGCTCCTTGAAGCTAGGACTGTATTTTTGTTTCTCTGCCCCCAGAGCCCAGCTTTACGCCTACTTCCTGACAAGTAGTCAGCAAGTGTGTCTTTGTGGAATAAATGAATGATGTGAGCATTCTTCTAAATGGTGTTCATCTAGCTGCTCTCCCTCCAGTCCATTCTCTATGATGGCATTCTATTTCTTTTCCAAGCGTTAGAATACATTGAATGGCATCCTATTGCTGGTATCCAGAGCAGACTCCTTAGCATGGCACACAGTTTCATTCCTCTAAAGGTTAAGTTTCCCTTTTTAGCTTAATTTCCCACCACTTTTTCCCATTTGGTCCAACCCCCCACCCCAATCCAGTTAGTTGCATGGCCCAACAAGTATGTTGGTTCTTTGTGTCTTCTTACTTCCTCCACCTAAAAGAACTTAAATCTACCCCTCCTCACCATTTTTATTTTTGCCTCCTGCCAAAATTCTAAATTTTCAAAGCCAAATGTGAAGTCATTTAAAAAGAACGAACAAACACTTCCTGCATGGTTTTCTTTATAGCTCTGACAAAATTAATTTTAGTTTCCTATTGCATTTCCTATTTTATTATATGGTCATAGCTACTTTTAAGACTGGTTACATTGTATCACAATTTACTTGCAGGTTTCTTTCTGTAGAGAGTAAAATTCTGGGTTTGGGGGACCAGGTCTCACTATCTTTAACCCTATTGAGGGCTTGGTTCAGAGTTCAGTGGGAACTAAACACGTGCCTGACTCCCTGAATAAATGAAAAAGCATGGTTTCCTATCTTTGAACCCATATGAAGAGGAGCCAGAGACAGTGGGAGGAAAGGAACGCCCTCTAGTTTGTTCAGGAGGCTCAGCCCAAGCAGTCTCCAACTTGTTTGAGAATCAGAGGGTTGGCAAGAGTTGGAGAGCTGAGGACAGCGCTGAAAGTCTAAAACAAAACATTGCAAACGTCCCCTGCAACAGGGGTTCTCTGCATTAGGAGCCTGCTAAAAAGGGGTTAGGAACTTTTCAGGAAAGTGCCAATCTCCATGGTTCTGGGCTTTTTCCATAATGCACTCTGCCTGAATGCAGAGTGAAAAAATGAGATAATAAAGTGATCAAGATTTGGAGACTGGCAAATTGTACATATATGAAGACTAGTAAATTGTTCCTGAGGCCCAAAAGAGCATTAAACATGAGCCCATGTGGGACGAAAGCAAGGTGTATCCCTCTGACAACCAATTGTGAAAATTTGTCTAAAATTTTCCCTCTTTCAAGTAAATCAAACCTTCCAAGCATCACTACTTATGTTTATTTGTAAAAGTATCACTCATGTCAATAGGCACTAAGTAATTTATTCCAACTCATTTGGTTTTACATACATGTATATATATATAATCTACATATGAATGTGTGTGAGTATAGAATTATACAGTTTTGATTCCCTAAGGCAAACAAATTTCCTTTGAAGTTTTCTTAAAGTAATTCTGATATTGCTATAATTGTTCTTATAATACTTATTTGCATATAAAAAATGCAGATGTCTGACAACAGTCTTGAATACTTAAGGAACGTAATAATGAAGATCAATTTTAAATTTAAAAACAATCTAAATTCCATGAATAGTTTCAGGTAGCAATTATAATTTGAAATAACATCAATTAAAATACTTAGCATTGGTTAATAATCAATATATATTATAATATGAAGGTGCTATAATTTCCCAGAGCAACACTGACATTCAGATATAAGGCTGTACATGAAAAGCAATTATAATAAACATCATGGGACTTTAAATAATTCTGTTTTTGTAGAAAATTTTTATACTGACTGCAGTGTCTGAAATTATACCTAGTTTGCAGTAACGGGAAACAAAACGATGTGACACAGGAAATTATGAAAACAATATAAAACAAACAACAAAACAAAACAACACCTGGAATTTAATAAGGTAAATAATGAATCATTATATTTATTCCCAATAATTTTCCTTTTCAAAATCCCCATGCAATTTGGTGTATTAGATTTGGAAACGTGTGTTTTGGGAGAACTTCTTGATGGAGTGATGGGGAAGGGACAAGGAGTGGTTGTCAGGACGTGCTAAGTTACTTCGGGGCAGAGGACTGGAAGTGCAGGTACTTTGTGTTATGGCCTTTTAAGTCCCAGGAAAGACAATGCATAGCTCATCCCAGGATTTGTCTTTTTTTCATTTCTTTTTTTTAAGTTTATTTATTTATTTTGAGAGAGACAGTGTGAATTGGGGAGGGCAGAGAGAGAGAGGGAGAGAGAAAATCCCAAGCAGGCCAGTGCAGAGCCTGGGGCTCGAACCCACAAAACCAGGAGATCATGACTTGAGTGGAAACCAAGAGTGTGTAGCTTAACTGACTGAGCCACCCAGGTGCCCCTGCTCATCTCCGGACTTTTCTAAACTCCTGTTCCTTCACCCTTCAAAGAAAGGACCAAAAATTAGAGCATCACTTATTCCCATAATTGAGAGGTAACATTCTATGACAGAGATAATATTTGCAGATTGGAATTGCTTATGGCAGAGATTTTGATATAACTAGATCAAAGAGGAATGAAAGTTATGCATATACATTATGTAAGAATACCAGATTAGGTTCGCTTCGGATATAAAAAAAAATGACTCCAGCAGATTTAATTATTCCTTTCCTTTCCCTATACCTTTATTGTTTAAAAAATAGGTCTGATTACATAAAGCTAAATCTGATAATCCAGGTACAACCTAAGCCTTGTGAAATTAAAAAAAAAAATACTTGTGAAATCCTAAAAGTTTTCATGAAAATAATCTTGCATGAAAAGCATAACTTATAATTTGTAAATAAAAGTATTAACGAACAATTTATGAATCAACTTATGTTATTTGCTGTGGGTATTTGACATGGCTAGAAAGAGACACACTTCGCATACAAACGAAAACACAGAAAATCTAATTGCATATTATTTTGCACCTTGCTTTCAGCTAATGCTGTTTTATAGACGTTTATGATAATTTTTTTCTTTACCTGATGTGAGCTTTCTCCTTTCAGATTAAGGAAGTATTCAAAGAAGTTTATGAACTGGCCCTCTATAATGAACATATATAGGAAGAATAATAAACGTGTATAGCATACGCCTAAGCAAATCAATTAAAAATTTAGGATTCTTCAAGAAATATTGGAAAACCCGGTGAGAATTAGCATTTTGAATGCAGTATTATTTAGGGTAAGCAGGCCACAGTGCTGGAAGAATGGAAGAACAGATGCTAGCAAAAAGCTAGCATTTTGCCACAAATATCTACATCTACATTTGGCATTTGGTCTTAAAGTTCAACGATCTTAATTTGGCAAATGGCTTCATCTCATTGCCTACATTTCAAAACATAGGTCACTTTTTAATCATTTGCAGCTTTCCAGTAGTTATAGTGGCTATATTTGATCAATAAACAACAAATAGAATTGACATAGTTAGGAATCGCAACTGATTTCAATCAGCAATTATTCAACTCTTTCTTGAGGATTAAATACTGAATTAGATGAACTTCTGTATGTTTAACTCTTCTCTGGACATTGATATGCAGTAGTGAGCAAGAAAGACACAAAGCTTATATTCTTGTGCGGGGACCCAAAATAAACCATATGAAAACAGAAAGCAAGAAAACATAAATAAATAATAAGACTAGTAGTGATAATTGCCAGTGAAGAGAGTGAATGGGAGTTGGTCAGAGAGAACACTCTGAAAGTTGGTGGTTACATCATGATGTGAAAAATGAAAAGGTGTAAACCATGCATATGCTCAAGTGGACATTATCAGTCCTCCCAGCCATTCTCCTTTGCCTCCTAACAAAGGCAAATGATGTTGAGTTGGGAGTATTTATCACAGTGTTCATGGACAATGGATTGAAGCGCAGTAATCCAGAGGTATGAGAGAGGGCCAAAGACACAGGGATCAGGTCACACGGGGCTTTGGAGGCCATTGGAAGAACTCTGGCATTTATTCTGCTTGGAATAGGAAACCACTGGAGGGTTTTAAGCAGGAGAGTAGTATACTCTGGTAAAACTTTAAAATCTGCCATGAATAGAATAGAGGGGGGGGACATGGAAATAGATGTAAGAGAACACTATACATGAAGGTGTTAAGATATGAACCTACCACACATAGGGGAAACTGAGAAAGCCTTGCTGTAACAGGTGATGGGTGAGCTTGAGTTGTGAAGGATTAGCACAAACGTGCTGGGTAAATCAGGCCAAAGAAGCAGAGCAGGAGATAGCAAACAGAGTGTAAAAAATTATAAATCACTCGGTAGCAGAAGATGAGGTCCAGAGGCATCACCAGAATACAATCATGGAGGGTCTTTAGTGTTATACTAAGGTATTTGGGTTTTAGCTTCAAAACAATAGTGCATTGGGAGGATCTAAGCAGAGGGGCATGATCATATCTGCTTTTTAGAGCGAGCTCTTGTGATAGCCTGAGGAGAATGGACTGGGTGGAGAGTAGTTGTCTACATAAAAAGTAAGCAAGAGCCTAAAGCTCCAAAGCAAAGACCATGGCTGTGTAAGTGCAAATATTAAACAGCAGTGAGAAGAAAAGAGGAGGGGTCTAGAATATTTTCCAGGGGCACCTTGGTGGCTCAGTCAGTTAAGCGACCGACTTTGGCTCAGGTCATGATCTCACAGTCCATGAGTTCCAGCCTGGCATCGGGCTCTGTGCTGACAGCTCAGAGCCTGGAGCCTGCTTCGGATTCTGTGTCTTCCCCTCTCTCTCTGCCCCTCTCCCACTCACACTGTCTCTTTCTCTCAAAAGTAAACATTAAAAAAATAATAAAACAAAAGCCTTTAAAAAATAGAATATTTTCCAGTTCTCTGGATTTGTTGGCATTTTCAAACATAGAGAATACAGGAAGAGAAGCAAATATGAGTTGACTGGGGAGAGAAAGGAGCTATAATGAGGCAGAGGGCTTAAAGCATGTAAGAGAAATCTTATTTGCAATAAGAAATAAGCTTTTAGGAACAAATCATAGTGTGATAGTTGGAAATTCAGGTACATTAAAAGCTATTGACTTTTTTCTATCAACTTGTCGTCTATATTTTAAATAGTTCTAGGTCAGGTACTCAAAGTTAAATATTGTCTTTTAAAAAAAAAACATCTCATAGCGACATTTGCAAAGCAGCTTATGAGGGCATTTTAATATCAATCAACCAGTTTGTCAAAGATCATACCTACTATTTCAATATTATGTTAATAATCATGTAAATAAGTAATAGCTAACATTTATGGAACACATCACTTTTCAGTGTGCCAAATACTTTACGTATATTAATGATCTTATTTAATCTTCTTAACAGTCTTGTCAAATGAGAACAAATATCATTCTTATTTATTATCTGATGAAACTGAAGCTCAGAGAGGTTGTGTAATTTGCCCAGAGTCACCAGCTAGTAAATGGCAAAAGCAGGAATCCTACCCTTGTTTTGAACTATAATAGTCTCATCACATTTTTTTCAATACAACATGGTGATTAAGTGAGATGTCTTCTTGGGGGATGTTACCATACGGCAGGATGTACTCAAACCAAGCTATTAGCTTTGGAATTAAAAAAAATGTAAACTTGCTTTTTCATTCTAAGACAATTTAACATTGTTTTAAATAGGTAAAATCCCTACAAAACTAAGAGTCATCAGGATTGGTTTCTCTGGTGGAAAGAGCAAGGGTTTTGAAGTCAGCAGGTTTGGATTCAAATCCATTTCAGTGCATACTGACTGGTTTATCTCAAGCAAGTTTCTGTTCTTCTTAGATTTCACATTAAAAAAAAAAGACTTTACATTTAATCTCTAGCCCAACTCTCTGCTGGGCACAGAGTAGGAGCTCAATAAATGTTGTCAAATTCTTTTATGGATTGAGTACATTAAGTTGGAAGCAGAAACATTGAACTAGCACTTTCCTCCTCAAAAATGAAACTAGCAGTTGGTTGCAGAATTTTTTTTTTTTCACTGTTTAAATCAAGATAAAGCATGGTCTCTTTTCTGGTCTTTGCCAGTCCTTTGTATGTCCCTCCCCCCAACCTTCATGAACAAAAACAAAATTAATCAAGAGACGATGAACCCCAAACTTGGGATGCCGGTGCCAGGGACTGGAACCGGCCATGAGTGTGCTCGTCAGCAGCTCCTTCTCGCTTTCCACTTGGCTTTTTGCCCTTCTTTCCCATGTGTTGGCTGTTCTCATTTCCAGATCAGAGTTGACCTTTTTTGTAAGGTTAAAAAAAGCGTTAAAAGCCTCTGCCTTTTTACTGTCATACATTATTAGCTTTCTCATCCCATCAAATAAAAGAGCTGAATTCCCCTTTACCCAGCTCTTGTGACTGATGTATTCAAAGGTCTTTTTCTCCTTTATTTTCTTAAAGTTTTAAAAAGAAAACCCTAACATCATGAATAAATTTAACAAATGTAGTAAAATAGCCCTCTGTCTTCATATAGAACCCCCCCTGCCCACTATAATTAAAAATTAATACTGAGTTGCTTTGAGGCGATTACCCTAAAAATGCCAACATACTCACAAAATTAGGGCAGGATCTCTTTCATTGTCAAGTGCATATATTTTAAATATTTCAGTATAACTTGATGTATTGAGTGACATAAGGATGGCAACAAAAGATGATATTGTGGCATAACACAATTTTTGAGCTCTTTATTTTGAGATAATTGTAATTCACATGCAGTTGTAAGAAATAACACAGAGAGATCCCATGTACACTCTATCTAGTTTTTCACAAATATTTTTCAACAAAGTCATTTCTATTTGAGTGTGCCACTGCATAGTAACTTTGATAGGCCCAGTGTACTCGCTTTTGTTTGAGACCTGAAAAGAATTTCTTCAATGTCAATACAGTTTTTGCCTTCTCAGCAGTCACATGCTCACAAATATTAGTTTCTTTGTTCTCTGAGAGTGTTCTTGAAAAAAAAAATCTAAAAATTCAATATAAAAACACCAGAATTATTTACCACAAATACAGTTTTTAAAGTCCATAATATAATGACAATATTCAAATAAAGTATTTTACCCACTCTAAAATGTCTGTTACTTATTATATAAAACATGTAGAAAAGTTCTCAAATACCACTGTATTACAATTGGTAGTTACACTGCAGCTGTGTGTGTGTGTGTGTGTGTGTGTGTGTTTGTGGTTACTTTAATTTGTAGATCATAAATTGTGTGTGTGTTTAAAGTGGTAGTCTCTGTTATTTTTACTGTGACATTTATTTTATTGAATTTTCTACAGGATTAGAAATCTCTCCAAAGATGCCTATCTTTGGAGACAGACAAACTGAATGAAAGCTCTTTCAAAATAGAAGGGTTAAAAATCTCTTCAGAATTCTATAATGTTTTCCATGACCTAATCATAAAACTAAATTATCATGGTGACAGCCTTCCATAACTGGTTCCTCTGAGTCTTTTTAAATTAATTCAACACCATTACAATTCTGGGAAGCTAGAGGCTGTGACTAGAGTCCAATTAAAAACATAACATAATTTAACTATTGATAAAAAGATAATCTTAGAAAGTTCATTTTCATGGGAATTATTAAAAACTTGATATAGTCCACATGGGAATAACAATTTTATTTCACCTCAGGTAAGGAAAGTAAATGGAAATAAATTCAATTGTAAGTACAACTAAAAAAATTGCCTCCAAAAATATAATTTGGATACTTACACTGGTATTCTTGACTACTGACAGAAGAAATTCATGCTTGTCTTTCTAGGTTAAAAGTGGAAAACAACCAAACAAATGATAAACCCTAACAAAGCTTTAGCCCTCTGAGTCTCTCACACCAAAACCACTGAATAGAAACTTCTCAGTCTAGAATGGACAAAGCTATTTGATCAGCAAACAATTTTAGAGATGAATTTATAGACCACCGAGTTCTTAGTCATATTAATAGTTGAATTGTATGCTCAATAATTTGGGTCGACTATTAAAAAGGACTCTACCTGCTAATTAGGTAGACATTAACTCATTTTTAGTTACAGCCTTAGTTGAAACACAAGTTTATAATATCCTTTATTAACTATTCTATCAATTCTTAACTAGCACAGTTACAAACTCCTATGTTCTGACAGTAGATGTTGTCAGGAAATAGCGACTCTTACCCATTTTCTCCATTTGACCTGGAGATGGCTGACCTCCGGGCATTGGCACAGACAGAGAAAGGCAGGAAGAAGAAGACAGTCAAGGGAATACCCAGTAGGCTGAAGGGGAAAACTGTGCCAAGGTTTTAATCTATTTTAAAAATATAACTTTTTATTACTTTTGAATATTTCATGAACCAGCTGTTTGTCCATAAAATACTATGTAAATAAAAACAATGACTTTCTCAACATTCCAAATTTATACTGACTTAGGCATTGACAGTGACCAGGTTTCCTATTATGATACCAAAAAGAAGAAGATTTAATAAATTAATAGTGCCAATAGCGTTAATAAGCTATATTTAGGGAAATGTATTTCCAAATATTCATTTTAAGCCTCTCATTCTTTTTACTTCACACCAACCATCCCGATCCATCTACCCATCTTCCCTTTTGATCTTGAGCTCCAGAGCAGGCTAAGTATTGAAGAAACTGATCCATTTACGGAAGCCCACTGAGGAGTCCAGACTGAAGGGCACGGTGTGATGACCCAAAGTTAACACAGGTAATAGATTTGGTTTATCAGTCAGTCAGTCAGTCAGTCAGTCAGTCACAGAGTGTTGTAGAAGCAGGTTCTAATAGGAACATAACAAGGCAGCCAACCAGGTAAGCAGTTAGCAACAGAGAAAGCCACACACAGTGAAAGAAGATTCCAAACCCTGGTGTAGGGCAGAGACGGGGTTCCTATAACTGAGATGGGGGCTCACAAGAGCAAAGAAGCATTATTCAGATCCTAGATATTCTGTCACAATAAATCCTTCTGTGCCAGAGATGGATGCAGAGGACATTGGTTATATGAAACCAGCACATGACAGTGGACTTGAGCACAGGGCCCTCTTCGCCTAGTGATGCACTTTAGGATGAATGCCTTGAGGGAATATTGTAGAAGCCCCAGATGCTGCTCTAGGGCATTTTATTGTTGATTTAATGGTAAGGTCAGTGGGTAAAGAAGCTGAAGCAATGAAAGAACTTTCTACCTCAAATTAGGATTGAACTGAAAACTGGTATAGAACATCTATCCTTGAGGGGAAGTAGATTTATTAGTGGGACACGGGATTTGGAAGATGATGCTATTTACTGGCGCTGAGATGGGAGCTGACATTCAGGGTTTGCTGTGAGCATCCAGCAAGGTAATATTTTTTTAAAGAGTGTTTTGTTAATCATGAATCATTATTTTAATGTTTCTTAAGAGTTATTTCCCTAATACTTCCACTGACTCTAGTTTCTTAGGTTAATGAATTTAATTAACAAAGATGCACGTACATGATCGTTGAATATACACAAACTATAGAAACATCGGTTTAAGTTTGCTCTCTCATCTTTTTTTTTCCTTCCCATGCTAACCAGAAAGTGCCAGATCAGTACCTCAGGTCTGTATCCGTTAATATCTTCTTGAAACCTGTAAAATTGTAAGTAAGTGTTCTGCAATGCCCCAATATTTCTCTTAGGTTTTTGCTAATCTTTCTGGAAATTCTTACAAATACTACCCTTGACTCTCCAGCAATCTTTTTTTTTTTCAATGCATGCTTTGCTTTTGCGCCTTTCATGACACCATGCTACTGCTTGTTTTTGCTTCTTTTCTAAAGTTTATCTTTTCTGGGGGCGCCTGGGTGGCTCAGTGGGTTAAGCATCCGATTTCAGCTCAGGTCACGATCTCATTGGTTCATGAGTTTGAGCCCCGCGTTGGGCTCTGTGGTGACAGCTCAGAGCCTGGAGCCTGTTTCAGATTCTGTGTCTCCCTCTCTTTCTGCCTCTCCCTCACTCATGCTGTTTCTCTCTCTCTTTCAAAAATAAACATTAAAAAAAATTTAAAGAAGTTTGTCTTTTCTGATTGCCTCACTGTCTTGGCCTCTGTTAAGATTTCTAATGTTAGCCTATGTGTATTTCTCCCTTTCTGCTCTCTTCGGACTCCTGCTTTCATCACAAAAATTAATTCCATCCTCTCAGTTTTCATGGTGTGGCTTTTACTCATTTTAGAACCCCCTTTTGAATCTCAGCTAAAGCTACAGCTTGTTGTATGGCATACTTCTGCAATTCCTTTTCAGTGTTTGCATGATAAAGTTACTTACCTGTTCTGCAAGCAAGGATAGAGCAGGGTGAATAACAATGCTTCTTATAATATTCTGGGTTCTAGTACCCTTTGAGATCTGGTTAAAATTATCACAAGCTCTCAACAAAGAAAGTACACATACATACATATTATTTTTCAGATAATTTTAAGAGGTTTACCCCAACACCATATATGAATCTATTATCTTTGTCCAAGGGGACTTGCACAAGGATGAGACCTTTCTTATATAACAACAACAAGAAATACTGATGAGTTTTGTAGACAGACCTGAGTACAAGTCCTGATTTTGACTGTGTGATTCTTAAAAGAACAACATGTCACCAAGTTGAAGTTTCTTCTGTAAAATAAGTTTAACAGCATTTATTTTTCTGAATTATTGACATTAGAGATGATGTGGTTATGTCCTGGCATACAGATGTCCCTCAATGAACATAAGAGAAAAATGATGTATCTGGTCACTTTCTGGTGGAACATTATTAGGTACAACATCAAGATCAAAGTATTGAGTATGTAGTGAACTAAGTTAAAATCATATACAAGAAATTGCTTTGCCATAGCTGTTTTCCCTTTAGATTTGAACTATGGGCTTTTGCTAATTTTCATGCATCATTGCATTAGTGTATATATGTGTTGTATAAATAATAATCAGTGTTGCCTCAAACCTGTAGTAAAAGCTGTAAGTTCTATTTTGCAAAAACAAAGGCGGATTTATTAACTGAGTCTAAAGCGGAACATTTCTGCATCTAAAACTTTGTTCCTTTAGGCTTTTCACTTTTAGGGGCAGTTTTATACATTGATTGAGATTCACAGAGATGTGGGTTCTAACCTTAAGTGTCTGGTATCCATTGTTTTTTAAGTTCAGTTATCATGCCTATTCCGATTTACTAAATTGGTACCCAAACATTCTCAAGGGGAAAGACAACTGTTTCCACTGTAAAGTTTTATTACATACGTGGGATGGAAGGGCTGGAGTGCATCTAGATTAGTGCTGCTCAGGTCACGACAATCGTGCTAATAGACCCTGGAAGACACACTTCCTGACCCAAGACGGGAATGTAGGAAAAGGAGCAGTGAGGTTTCCTTCATCCACACTGATACACAGCCATGTCCTTCTGGACTAAGACAGAGAGTAGCATTATTTTCAGTTGTTAATGCAGTTGGGGTGTTCACTTCGTCACACACTCACAAACACCTCTTATCGCTCAGTCTCTGTGCTCGACCTTAGAGATATAAAGATGTATAATACATGGTCTTGCCTTCAAAGGTGATGGGGAGAGTGAGCCCTTGACTTTTATTTAATGAGAAACCACAAAGCATGGTGGTTAAGCACACACACGTTACCGGCGGACCTGTGTTGCATCCTGCCTTTAAAACTTACTGTTGTGTCAGTTTAGTTACATTACCAGAGCCCTCAGAGGCTCAATTTCCTCATTTGGAAAACGTGGAATTAGTGTCTGAGTTGCAAGTTTGTTGTAGGGATTAAATAGAAGTAATGTCTGTGAAGTCCTTAGCAAAATGGCCGGCACATACTAGTTGCTCAATGAACAATAGTTATTATTATCGTATTATCTATGTCACCTTAACTCTGTACACCTGAACTATTACACCTTAACTTAGGAAGCTGTGTTTTATTATTGGGTGAGTAACACAGGTATGAATTGCTCTTAGACATCTGTTAATTGAGAAATGCTATTAAAAATAATTATTTCAACCCAATGATTAGTTGCTAATGAAGAATTTCATCAGATATACTTTACTAGATATATTCTGACATTGATCTAAGGCTGACACATTCCAATGAAAACAATCAATCTCGTGAGTTCTTTCCAAATCCACTTCAAGAATAGGTACAACAAAAGGAAAATACAAATTTAATTTTAAATAAAACCTGCCCAAGTGTATTATTATCATAAGCTCTGAAACCAATCTGCTAGCTTACATTCTGTCTCTAAAATGCATCCAACTGGGGTTTCTGGGTGACTCAGTCGGTTCAGTATCTGACTCTTGATTTCAGCTCAGGCCATGATGTCACCATTTGTGGATCACTCCATCTGCCGGGCTCCACACTGACAGTGTGGAGCATGCTTGGAAGTCTCTCTCTCTCTCTCTCTCTCTCTCTCTTCTCTCTGCCCTCTCCCCACTCCACTCTCTCTCTCTCTCACACAAAATGAATAAATAAACATTAAAAAAATAAAATAGGGGCACCTGGGTGGCTCAGTCGGTTAAGCAATCAACTCTTTTTTCTCCCCCAAAGTGAAATAAAGCTGTGGGTTTTATTCATGGGACCAATTGACCCTCGATTTCAGTTCAGGTCATGATCTCATGGTGCGTGAGATTGAGCCCCACATCAGGCTCAGCATTGTCAGTGCTGAGCCTGCTTGGGATTTTCTCTCTCTCCCTCTCCCTCTGTCCTCCTGCATGCTCCCTCTTTCAAAATGAATAAAGAAACTTAAAAAAGAGTAAAAAAAAGTAAAATAAAATGCGTCCAACTGTTTCTATTCATAAAACTACTGATTAAAACTACACACATACACAGACATGTATGCATATGCACACACACATTTATGTATGTATTTATTAACCAAGTACCAAAAGCCTCAAAAAGATATTTAATTAGTAAACATCACACTTTCTTGGTTAGGCATTAGCACAGCTATATGGGGAAAACTGCACAATGTCTGTAATTTCTTTTCTTACTCTACAACTTGTAATGATGGCAGGCGAAAACAAAATAACCCTAAAACTGAATTTTAAAACACTTCTTACATCAACTACTCATCAGGAATCCTAGTTCTTAAGTGAAAATTCCTGGTTTCACAAATTATTATTAAAAATAAAATTGCCTTATTTCTGTTCTATATTATTGTAATTATTATAAATTATCTGTTATATTATCTATATTTTATCTATATTATATATTATATTCTCTATATTTTCTGTTGTATTATCTGTTTCATTTTCCATTATATATATAATATATTATCTGTAACAAGTAATGTTACAAAATATGGTTCCATAGTCCATGCACATTATAGAAGAACATGAGAAACGTAAGTGATCAATTCTGTGTATAAATGTTAATATGTATGTACTTTTGTATAATACCTTATCTAATAAAACCATAAGTTCTGGAGTGCACCTGTAGACACAATTCCATTATTTTATACATGTAATAATGCAATCTTTGAAAACCATTATTATTAAAAACCACAGTGTGCTTTTCCTTCTTCTGCCACTGACGCTAAAGTTATTGGTAATTTCGCGAATGTTTCCATGACACCTGACAAATATGTCTAAGTCTTTCCATAATGCCTATCAGAGTCATATCTAGGTAGTCCGGAAGAAGTATTAGACTATAAACATAATGAATGCAGCTGAGTGCAAAACTCCTTTGTTCCCACAGCTCTGCGGGAGCCGTTCAGGGAGTTCTGGGTTAGGGAAAGCTGTAGAGGGTCAGTGCTTTCAGTCTATAGAGCTCAATTGCCATTTGGCTGGAAAAGGGAGCCAAACATCCCTGTTTTGGTCGTAGAACTTAGAAGGAGTTGCAATATTTGTGAATTGTAGAAATGATAAAACCAATTGGATTTTTCAATGTTTAGAAGTTCTAATTACTTATTCCCAGTTCCACCTTGCAATGAACAGGGTTTCCTGGTGGAATGACAGAGATGGAAGTACAATTCAGATCTGAGGTAAAGGTTCATGAAGAAAAGTTAGGGGCGCCTGGGTGGCTCAGCGGGTTAAGCGTTAGACTCAATTTCTGCTCAGGTCAGGATCTCATGGGATGGTGAGTTCGAGCCCCACATCCGGCTCTGTGCTGACAGTGTGGAACCAGCTTGGGATTCTCTCCCTCCCTCTCTCTCACTGCCCCTCCCTCCTCTCGCAAAAGTAAATAAATAAAGCATTAAAGAAAAAGGCTAATGAAGTGGGATTGTCTAGTCTAGACACAAAGTATTAAAAATAAAAAGCAATAACTTTTAAATATAAAATAAATATTTATTTATGTGGAATCGTGGTGCTGTACATTTAAGCTGCACTTCACTTTGTCTAAGCCCTCTTTGCAATGTTATGCATGGTATGCATGTTATGACAAAGGGAAAAAATCAAGTAAAATTGGACTTACAGTTTGTGTTATCATGAGGAAGTTGAGTTTTAAAGTAGAACTTCTGACTGTGACATTTATTAAGAATGAAAATGAATTGATAAGGGCGATTGTGGAATTTTTTAAAACTATCCTTGAACATTCGTTCATCTACCTGGTAGTTGTGAGGCTCTGTTAGGAGGTCAAGAAATGGAACACGTGATCTGGAAAATCTCTTCTTTTTCTATGAATGTTTCACTGAACTATAGTGTGAGGAGCACCTGGGTGGCTCAGGCGGTTGAGCATCAGACTTCGCTCAGGTCATGATGTCTAGGTTTGCACGCTGGAGCCCCGCATCGGGCTCACTATGGTCAGACTGTCAGTGCAGAGACCGCTTAGGATGGTCTGCCCCCTGTCTGTGCCCTTCCCTCCGCTTGTACTCTCCGCAAAATAAATCAATATTTATAGTGTGAAATGATCTCTGGCTTATTTTCAGTTTTCCCATTGAGGGTTTGAATTTTGAAAACCAGAATGATGGTTTCCAAGTGAATGGCTGTTTTAATGGTAATTCCCGGCGATATTCCCAAAAGCTTACTAAAAAATTGTCACCACTGGATCACCTCGAGAAGGAAAGACAGTTGTGACTAGTAGTACCTAGTACACATTCATTAAGAACAAGTCAAGCCCAGCAGGGAACCAAAGGGTGATGTACACAGGGCAGCTGGAGACATCTGACAATATACTTCAAGGAGTCCCAATGTACGTGCTAGGGAGACATAACCCTACAGTGGCGCAATTGAGCCGATATTTTTAACTGGCAGCCACCTTCCACAGGGCTCTTTCTTTGGACTTTTCCAACTCAAACATTTCATCAATGATTTTAGTACGTGTACTGCGAAAGCGAGCACTATTAATGATTTCGAAGAAGAAAGTGAAAGTCTTGTGATCACATTTGTGGAAAAGCAAACAGCAAATGTCTTTTATAATACGGTAAGAGATGATGTCAATAGTTAAGCCTGAAGGGGTGGAAGAATTTATGTGAGGTTTTAGAAAAGACAATGAGGTACAAAATAGTCATTGTGAGGAGTTTAAAAACTAACCTTGTAAAGAAACACAGCACGATTGCATGGAAGAACTGAACACCCAGTTGAGGGTTTTGATAACGAGTCTACAGTAAATTAGTCAGCTTGGGTGGTTTACTCCAAACAACTTTGGTTATTCTGTATCGGCACCTCAAAAATGGCAGGTGTCCTCTGGTGTTGGGATTTTCTGGGGGAACATTATGAAGGAGGATAGGCAGGAGAGAGTTGAAGTTATTTGGAGGGAGTCATTAATCCACAGAGTATGAAATCTATATTTGACAATGAGGGTCATAAAGACAGGGATGCAGTTATGGATGGTGAAATGGATGTAGGGTAAAGAGGTTGGGAGCTCAAAAAAAGACACTAGTGCCTTTACAGAAAGTTAATTTGTCGGATTATGTGTAGTAATGAAGTGTTTGGTGCTGAGTCTTCAACACTGTTAGAATTCCCAGTTATGGTAACATCTATGGCAGCAGGTCACTGAGGTGGAAGGAAGAAAATTATCACTGCGGTTGAGGAGGTCAAGGACGAGAAGACCAGGAGGTAGGGATGGTGGGTAACATGGATGTTAGGATGTTGGATCAACACTGTGCTCTGATTTCTCTTTCTGAATGCTCATGTGGTCTTAGGATGCATTAATGAAGGTATAGTGAGTAGAATAAGGGAGATGATAATTACGCTCTGTGGAATACGGGTAAGCTTTTGCATTAGTATTATATTCAATTCTGTGTGCCACACTTTAAAATAGATAGTGCCAAACAGGGAAAGAATCCAGGGCAAAAGAAAAGAATAGTGAGGAAAATTTAAAATGTATCATAAAAGGGATAGTTGATGAGATTGGGGCATTTAGACTGGAAAAGAGAAAACCTTAGGGGAAACATGAGCATTGTTTTCAAATATTTAAAGTGCTGTCATGGGAAAAAAACCCTAGTTTCATTCTGTCTAGTTTCTGAGTGAGAACTGATCAAAGACAGGATGTTACAGGAAGGAATATTTCAGCACAATTTAAAAAAAAAAGAAAAGAAAAAGAAAAAAACCCCAAAACTCTCTCACAAAGTTGTCCAAAGGCAAAATATATTTCCTTGGAAAACACTGAAGTCTCATCACTGGAGGTATTAATCTGGCAGGTGTATTGACAAGGAGATTCAAGAATCAGGGTTTAACGTCCTTTCATTTTTGTCTACTCTCTACATGGGCATCAAAGTTGAGAACATGCTAGCATTCAAAATGACAGTTTTTAATATGGTGATGAATTCTTCCTAATCTATGTATTTGGTTGTGTGATACTATTGGACTTATTTTATTTCACCTTTTCAAATATCTGTGACAAAGTGAGTGTGGTAGAGTTTTAAAGTGATCAGTGCTAGAATTAAAAGTGCCATATTTGAGGGGCGCCTGGGTGGCGCAGTCGGTTAAGCGTCCGACTTCAGCCAGGTCACGATCTCGCGGTCCGCGAGTTCGAGCCCCGCGCCGGGCTCTGGGCTGATGGCTCGGAGCCTGGAGCCTGCTTCCGATTCTGTGTCTCCCTCTCTCTCTCTGCCCCTCCCCCGTTCGTGCTCTGTCTCTCTCTGTCTCAAAAATAAATAAACGTTAAAAAAAAAATTTAAAAAAATAAAAATAAAAAAAAAAGTGCCATATTTGAACTTCAGCTGTTCCTTTTGTCAGTTCCTTAATTTTACTTAACTTCACTTGTACACGGATATAACATGAAAAGAACTGCTGGTTAAGGAAGCTATGAAAATAATTTTGAGAGACACAGAAGAAAAAAAAATGATAAAGGCCAAGAAAAAGTTATTCGGTTTTGTATAGATCAGTGGCTTCTCAAAAAGGGAGTGGGGCAGATTAGATTTGGCACAGCATAACAAGATTCCAGTAGCTTGTAAAAGCTCTGTAAGTTTTTCTGATGTTCCTACTGATGAAAATAAGGTAAAGAGAGAAACAAAAACCAAAACAAAAGACTAGCCAAACCAACAGCCTATTATCTGACATAAGCAATTGGTTCTTTTAATATTCCCAGCACCTGTAATAATTATTTCTTAAGTCAAGATATCCAACCTGAGAATATTGGTTTTATGACAATTTACAAGATGAGGAGTGCCAAAGCTAAGGTAATAGTGTGGTCACATCTTCAGGCTCAGGGCCACAAGGGAGCTTTTAATATATAGGAGATGATAGAAAACTAACTGACAACCAGCCTATACCACCCTGGAGACTTTATATAATAATATGTAACTTTCTGTACCGATCTTTCACATTTTTTACATTGACTGTCTCTGTTACAGCCTTCTTGTACAGGGCATGAGAAAATGGAGGAAAAGAATTTCCAATCACTCCACCAGTTAATCCAAATTAACTAAGAAGAAGGCTATTTTGTATCATTTTGCCACCAAGGTTGAATACTGATTTGGCCGGACAGAGTCTCAACATGCCTTGGGGTCAAGGGCCCCGGATTTGTTATTGGAATAGCTTGGGTTTGAGTTCTTTTCTGTTGGCATCTTTGGGTCATTCCTTTAGTGTTCTTGAGCTCAGTGTTCTTCCAACATGGTAATAATTCCAGTGTTACCCACCTAATGGTTTTGGTGTGAAGATCTAAGTAAGAGGGGCTACATTTGGTGAAGGGGACTCTAGGCAGATGCATACACGTGTGGCATTTCTTTTCACTCCCCATAGATATTCTTCACGAAGTTATTGATTTGTACTTCCCCACCCCTCTCCCACCCCTGGAAGTGATTACTGAGGATCAGAAATCCATGTCACTTACCAGAGGTCACAAGCAATAGCACAACCACCACTGAATACTAGTTTGCTAATTTCAAAGCCCGAGACTTTTCCACAGCTCCAAAACGAAGCAGAGTGTGCCAGAGGTTGCAAATAGCAAAACATTTATTCACTCCAGGAAAAGCAAAAGGTTACCCCAGAAAGCAGATGTAATCAGAGTATACGATTTAGCTCTGAAGTGAGTAATATTCATAAAATTACAGTAAAGCAAACCCTGGCTACTTATCTAACTAAAAATAGGCATATTGAGAGGACAGGATTTTAGAGGATAAAGACAAAAATGGATAAACCAATAAGCATGGATATTAGCATATTATTTAAAAATTCATAGATAATTTCTAAAAGAAATTGGCTGAAACAAAGACATTGAAAGTAAGGAGTTCTCCTAGGCATGGAGGGGTACAGGATGGGTAACTAGCTTTTTATCACTACTGAATTTTTAAGCCATATCCATGTCCTACATTGATAAACATGCAAAATGAAAACAGAGAAAACTTTAAAAAGTTTAGTGAGGCCACTTTGTAAATATGCTGCATCTTACGCTGGGCTTTGGGAGCATGGTAGAATTGATCTTGTTCTGTGTGTCTTCTTACCCTGACAATTCGGAATATTTGGTGTCTCTTAAGATTTAAAAACGTGAGGGGTTATTATGTCCCGACAAAGAGTCCCGTGACGTTTGCAACGCTGGAAAAACTGAGTTGTCAGTAGCCAGTATTTGTTTTAACTATTGTTTAGAGTTAAATGAGCACATTGCTTTACAATTTGGGTTGAACAATTTGGGTTAAGGAGAAAAGTCAGAACAAGATGAATTTGGAAATCTATGGCAAAGCTGTCTGAAATCTTGGTTATGATATGTCCAGAAATACTCCCATAATTTCTGTTCCTTCAATGAGAGTGCCAAACTTCCCTAGGTATTCTTGGAGTTTAAGTACAAGTAATGATGAAATGATGAGTGAATTCCTTGAGGGCTGAAATTATATGACCAGGAAAAGACAAGCGTTTCCTGAATCACAATATGAATGTGACGGGTGAAGTCCTGGGTCTCATGCCTGACCATATTCAAAAAGCATAGGAGAAATAGGCACCTTTAGCTAAAGTCATCTGTCTACTTTTAGCTGACATATTGATAAAATGAAAATCGGTGACAATGAAGTTCATGTTTCCTAACTTTTACAGAGAAGGTTTTCCTCCATGTACATGTGTATCTACATATAAGCATGCCCAGGCATATGTATGACATACTTAGATTCAAAATATTAATATGTAAAAATTTATGACCAATTTTTAAACATAACTTACCAAAAACTTATATATCTGAGTACATACTGCCCTTTAGAGAATATTTCTCTTGGAAAACTTTGCATCTGTCCTAAGAGCCTCCCTAAATTTAGAAGTCTTTTTTTTGTTGTTGTTGTGGAATTGCCTCCTTGGAAAATACATTTTACCAAAGAAAACTGAAGATAGGTGTTGGAGCCTCAGCGATTTTGGAGAACAGCCAAAAGCATGTGGAATGAAGTTTTACGAAGCTGAGTGAGCAAACCTGAGTCATAGGTTTATGAGTAAACTATGAAGTTTGATGATCAAAGGTAAGATTACATTTCTTGTTGGCCAAGCTAAAAATCCTTGCAGGAAATCCAAAAGCAAGTTCCACATGTGCTTTTTTAAAAACGGCATCATCCTTGGGTTATGTCTTGGGTGTTAAATACTGATCATTTTCAGTTGAAAATTATAATTTTGCTAGATGCAACCTAAAAAGCAATCATTTTATAGTCACACCCTACACATGAATCCAGAAATGTTGGCAAGAGATAAATGTTATCAGTATGAAAGGTGGATTAAAGAGAGAAATGGTTACAGCTGAAGAAATCAGCCAGGAGGGAGGCAAAAAGAGATGCTTCAGTTGACAGCATGTGATAAGTCTCTGTTGATCATTTAGCAGCACCCATGGAGGGCCTCCTAAGAAGTAGAGACAACCCAGGGCCACAGGAGAGAAAGAAAGTGGTTGATGACAATCTTTGTCTTCTTTGGTTCAGCTATTCCTGAAGACACACAACCTTAAACTTCATAATTAAGTAGACCAATCAATACGCTTTAAAAAAATACTATTATTATTACTGTTACTGCGATGGGGGGTGGGTACTAGAGGAAGAGGAAGAGGAGGAGAGAGAAAGGGAAGACGGAAGACTAGAGTAAATAGAAAGAATGGAAAGGCTGAATCTCCCCAGGGAAATTATCACTACCTTAGAGAAAGATGAGAGAGTTGGGAAAGCAAACAATTTTGAAGAATTGGAGAAACAATTAACCCAATATTTAAAAGAACTTAATTTTGAGAGGAAGATGTTTTTTCGAGGAGCTCGTATTGTTCACTTCGGTTTGTGTTTCGAGTGTCACCTCAATTCAAGAAGTTATAAGCTGAATGGCCCTTGCTTTCAAGGAGCTTACTGTTTAACATCGAACAGATTTTCTATTTCCACAACCTTTCTAAAATAGGTACCGTTATCCTTTGGATTTTCTAGATGAGAAATCTGGGGATTAGCAAATTTAAACTTGCTCCAACAGTACGTTTCAGAGCTAGAATTTGATCCCATTCTTTTTGACATCAGAGTACAAGTCCTGGAATATCTTTGTTATATACATACTTTCCAGATTTGTTGCGTTTTCTGAAACTTGAATTTCATTATATATTCCTCATATCTTTTGTAATGGAAAAATACACTGGAAAGGAAACTTAAGACAGTTTCTAGGACTATAGATTTCAACTTAATAAGCTTGGTGAGACTAATAATGAACTTTACATGACTTGTTCATATTGTCTTGAAATGAAATAAATTCAGTGCTTCACTCCATGTTTATCTACAAAACCCAAACCAATAATACTTATAATTGTCATCGGTAAAATATCTTCTTTAAATAAGAAGACATTCAATCAATACTAGCTATAAGATGAGTACAGATTTCTAGCTGGAAATTCTATCAGAAAAGTCTGTGTAATTCCAATGCACTCTAAATACTATATATTTGTCCCTGATCTGTGTACCAAACAAAATCTTAATGTTATTGCTTTTGCTTATCACTTTTACCCATAACATCTCTTTGAACTAAGCTAATAGTACTATCTGCATGGTGCTTTCTACTTATTAAACACTTGAATTATTAAAGTCTTTCTTTATCTTTCTTAGTACTACTGGTGGCAATGTCAGCACTAATCTACCCTTTACTCCAGGTAAAACTTACTATTTCTTTTGTTTTCCCCAAACCAAAATTATTTTGCACAGAATGAGTTGGGGGAAGGTATAAAAATGTCACGAGGAAAGTTAAGGCTCTACGCCTCTTCTTATGAGAAGATATTACCTTCATGAACAATCTGCATGGATAACCTCATAACCATAGAATCATACAGCTGGAGGAAAAATGACAGATCATCAAGTCAATGTTATACTATTACAGGAGACCCTTCTTCGGCAATCCTGAGATCGGCTTCAGCAAGAACAAGTGAAATTGGAAATTCCTTTCTTCTGAATGACACCCATCAGTTTTGAAGATTAACATGAACTGAATGAACATGTTTCTTAGGTGATTGGAAATCAGTTTCATTGATGCTTAACTCTTTAAAGCAGTGAGCTAAAGTGAAAAAAAAGTGGGTGCAATAGTTAACTCCTTTTGATATTTTACCCTAGGGGAGGTGTTTTAAGAGATATTAATTATAGCTTGAGAAATACCTTCACAACTGTTAAAACCAACTCTTGGCAATTCATCTTCCACTCATCACTGCCATAGTAATTATCTCAGAGTCGTGAAGTTTGTATTTCTAAGACCAATGGCATGCTATTTTAGGACTATACCCAAAGAAATGATTCTAAAATGTAGCACTAGTATTGTATTTGCATTTGTATGAAATTAAAACTAAAGATGGGTTTTAAAAAAATACTAGAGGTATACCCAATCTGATATTTCATGGTAATGCTGTCAGAATTTCAAAGGTTTCGTACATGTTTAATGAGCCACCTCACATGGTGTTTAAACGTTTTTCACCTTTTTAACAAGGCTTCACAGATATTATGAAATTGACATGATCTGTTAAGAATTAATGTAGCAATTTGACATACTCTTGAAATTTCAAGCATAGTCTAATTATTACGCAAGTAAAAAAAAAAAAAAACCCTGAAGATTATGCAAAACCATTCCTAAAGCTGGAAAGGGACATTCTTAAGCATTATTTCAATATGCTACCTTTCGTTTCCATAAACCTGAAGAAAAGCATTGCCATTTTCTTTTAATCAGCATGTGTTTCTTTTGGGCTGGACGATGGGCCATAGAATTAGACACTCTGTGGAACATCCAGGGTTGGTTTTTAGGTCAATGTGGATCATTGAAGCATCAGGAAAAACAGTGAAAAAGTACAGTTTATAGATATCGTTTTAGTTGTTCTACACTGTGTGTGTGTGTGTGTGTGTGTGTGTGTGGGTGGGTGTGGGTGTGTGTAAACACTAGGTAGTGGCTTTAAGAAGCACCGAGAAGAGTTGGGGATGATAAAGCTAATCAGATCAAAGTGACAACCCATCTGGATGATTTAGTCTCCTATGAGTGTTTCTTGCCCTGAATCATACAGCTTGGCTTGACTGTCTAATGACTAATCACTCCCTCATTCTACATACTTTGCCTCCTAGACCCAGTGAGCTTCACCATGCAATTGGCTATAGCTTTGCCTCAGAAAACTGGTTCAGTCATGGTAGTACAGTGACCACTAAGAGGGTTTGTGGGACACAGGATTCTCAGTGCTAAAACTGGCAGGTCCTGAATGCGTATGCTGTCAGAAGCCAAGCACATTGGCTGCTTTTCATTGATACCTGTGTCAGGTCTGCTGTTCTGAATCATATAATTTCAACTAAAATCAATGCTTTATTTTACTGAAAAATATATTCCCTTACAATAAGAATGTGTAAGTCACTCTATTTATTTAAAAGCAAGCAGAGAAGAAGAGTCTGTATTTCATCATGTAATCTTTTTCCCCTTGGAAACTTGTGGCTCATGAGGCAGTGGTCACGACTCTGTTCATCATGATGCGGCATTTGATTAAACAAATCATGCTCAGCAAAGGTGGTGAACCCACTAAAATCATCAGACAGAACCAACAAATTTAACAGCATTTTGAAGTACATGTCCCATCTCAAGTCTCCAGCCCCAGCCCAATATTCTAGTTTCTGCTCTGGGTAGGTAGCCTGTACATAAAAGATGCAGCAGTCGTATGCGAGGAAAATATGAAAATAAAACATGAAATTCTTCTGGAGGGTTTTTGTTTTCTTCGTTTTCTTATTTTCTTCCCTCCTCTAAATAGGTAGTTCATTTTATTTTAATGGTCATGTCTTGGATCCAGCAGGCGAACCTTTCTTACTGATGGGGTCTCTACTTAACTGGTGTCTCTGTCATCAGCCTGACCTTGCAGCTTTCTCTAGTGCCATTATACCCTGGGCGCTGGCTGATTTTCATACAGCAGCCCCCTCTGCTTGATCCCACTTCATCTACTTCACGGACACAGACATTTGTTGGGCTTATTAGCTCAGCAGGAGCCTTATCATATTTTGTATCTGAGGCTGTTGGAGATGTCAGGAGATGGAAATGCTGTAGCTTTTTATCCTCCTTTCTTTCAGTTTCTCCTAGAGCCCAACACTGCATTTGGATTCAGTACTCTCTTCTACTGGCTGCTGAGATCTCTTTAAATATGTCTAGCTTTGCCATCTGTACCAATAACACTGCAAAGGCTTAGCCATGATTAGGCTGTCAAGATTTATTAAGTTAAAAAGTATCAAAGTTTCTTGCTGCAACCCCAGACCTTTTAAGAGTCTACCTTCTTTGGAATCCCTTCCCCCTCCTCTCTAACATTACAGTCAACGTGCTTTGCTTGACCTTGACCAACATCTGCACCCAGGGAACACTAATGAATTTGGGCCAATTCATCTCCAAACTCCAAATTTAATCAAGCTGACATGCCAGGGAAAGCGGGCTATAATTAACTTCTAACGTTTTAGGTAATCTGTAAATTTTCATAAATTTTACCTGATAGGTTTCACCATGCTTAACATTTCAGTTTTCTTTAAAAAGACACAATGTTAAACTAATACATGCATATTTAATAGCTAATTTTCAATATTAGAGGAGTGAGGGTGTGTATGTGTGTCTTTTTAATTTTAGAGTCATCCCAAAATTAAATATCTATCAGTCTTTGCTATGCACTAACAACCCGCACAATCCGCAAAACTGTTACAAGCTTATTTCATTGTTTAGAGTGTTTGTTTTTCAGGTATCTGTTGTAATCAGTGTAATGAATTTGCACAGAAACGGATGTACACAATTATAAATAAGTTGTAAAGGCATGTACTTAACCGTTTTCTTTTGGCCATCACACTAAGAGAGTGGGCAGTGTCATTCTTTTAAGATGTTACTGCATTTTTTATGGTTGTTACTTGAACAGGAAGGTCTTTAATTTGACAGAAACTCCCAGGGCCCCCAATGAATTGAGCAGTTCCCATGTATTCATTTATAAATGCCATTAATTATTATCAGCCCACATCATAATCCAATTTGCCCTTAATAAACCTATAAATGATGTCTGTGCAAGTTTGTTAGAGAACGTAAGTCTGCATGTGTTTGTCACTAAGTGAGAATGATACAGTCTTTGACAGTGTTGTCATTGCATCACTTCTGTTATGTCTATACTGGCGTGGTGTTTGAAAATGAGAGCAGTAGCGTATAAAGCAAAATCTTTCAATTCCGAAGTACTCCGCATTGCAAGAAAGAGCACGATAGCAGTGTTATATTGTTATTTAATATCCTATTTTCTAGAAACAAATCCAAAATTTCAGGGTGCTTTTTTGGAAATGGTACATGGTAAGTATTTAAACATATTTGGTACTGTAAAGAACATAGAGAGAAGTCTGTACAAATTTTCCAATAACTGCTTCCAAAAATAAAGGAAATTAAAACTGAATTCAAGGAACACAATTATAAATATCGTGTTCTTTAGTTAAAAAAGTTTCCAATTTGGGGCGCCTGGGTGGCGCAGTCGGTTAAGCGTCCGACTTCAGCCAGGTCACGATCTCGCGGTCCGTGAGTTCGAGCCCCGCGTCAGGCTCTGGGCTGATGGCTCGGAGCCTGGAGCCTGTTTCAGATTCTGTGTCTCCCTCTCTCTCTGCCCCTCCCCCATTCATGCTCTGTCTCTCTCTGTCCCAAAAATAAATAAAAAACGTTGAAAAAAAATTAAAAAAAAAAAAGTTTCCAATTTGTGTCATAGAAAACTCTATTGATCATACATTTTTACACGTGATACACCTAATGGCTAATCTCACATGTCTATACTGGCTAAGAATTAAAATTTTGATTCAATATTTGCATATAATTTATTATAATATTGTTTGAAATGCGTTTTCACCTTAGTAATATGCTTTTTACTTGACAGAAAATTTGTCATGACTTACCTGAGAATAGTTAATATAACTATTAACACTGTATGACAAAATTTTGGATACTTGGGAACATTTGGAAGCAATGGAAGTTTAAATGATATACTTGGAATAGAATATTCTAATAAAATATTTCTTTAAAAATACTTCCTTGGAGGCAAACCTAATTATAATATTTAAAAAACTGGGATGTTTCTTCATGCTTTTAGCAACTGTTAAACTCTTCTCAATTTTTTCAAGACTCAGCATTTTTCTCTTTCAATAAAAATGATATTATTTTCTTTTAATTTCTAAAAGACGTATGCCAAGAATGGAATTGCTTACCTACCATTCGCCTTAACTCTTTAGGAAGTTCATTTAACTAAGACCCCATAATCGAATTTTATCTTGTGGCAATGGATATCAAATAGCAAGTAAAAACCTGTGTGCTTTATTATATTCTTTTTAAGTAGTTATGTTGTTGGTATCTACTTTAAAAATTCCTTCATTTAATGTCCTTCGTCATATAAAGAGCTTTAAGTAAATGCATTTACTAACGTATGTGAGAGATCAACAAATGAGGCACCAAAATTTGACAAAACTTTCTTCAACTTAAACCATACATTTTTGGGAGGGTGGTATTAACAATGGAGGCAATTTTTTTTATTCCTACTTTATTGCTTTGTTCATAAAATCGTGTGGCTCTATCAAAGGCACAAAAGAATGCAAATAGTAGGAATGATGTAAAGTAGGTAACGGGGAGGGGTGGAGGGTTTCTTTGTTCATTTGTTTTCATTTTGTTTTTTGGATCTTAGATGTTTTGGTTTGAAAGCCCTGGTCGGAGATAAAAATTGTGTGTAAGAGAAAAATTCTGTGTTAAATGGCATCAATATTAAATTAGAGATTCTGGTGGAGTGAAAAACATGTTACATTTATAAGGTCTGCAGGTGCTGGATTAATGTCATCATTCCCGCTCAATTGGTGGATAACCTAAAATGCCTAAGGAATTACTAAGGATGTTCCAGGTCTAATGTAAACAGTAGACTTGTGCTTTCCAGAGATTTTCATATGTAGAAAAATGTCTTACTTAGGTTTGTATTTGTTTAATGTTCACTAAGGAGTCATGTATAACTGGCTTAGAAGCACTGATAGGGAATCCCTGATAGTGTTTCTGTTTATATAGGTAGATTTTTTCTTTTTTTTTTTTTTTTTGTTTTTGTTTTTGGATGCTATTTAAATGGCATAGTCCAAATTATCTAGTGGGAATTATTCTTTTTTTTTAATTTTTTAAATGTTTTTTATTTATTCTTGAGAGACAGAGACAGAGCGTGAGCAGGGGAGGGACAGAGAGAGAGGGAGACACAGAAGCCCACAGCACGCTCCAGGCTCTGAGCTGTCAGCACAGAGCTCGACGCACGGCTTGAACTCATGAACCGAACTGTGAGATCATGACCTGAGCCGAAGCTGGATGCTTGACTGACTGAGCCACCCAGATGCCCCATGGGAGGGGATTATTAAGGTTAAAAGCAGTGTAAGCAAAAATCTCTGGCATTTTCATGCTAACAGTAATGACAAAAATATTGCTATAGCACATTACAGTGTATACCACTGTCACGTAACTTTTCTCATTTGATCCTTACTAAAATTGTGTAAAATATTGAAATTCTTCAAGATGCCCCACAAAATCATGAGCAGGAAGTCCAGTGTCAGGTGAATCTGTGTTCAGGTCTTGCCTCTGCCACTAGTTTATTTAACCTGTCTAGTGATAAGTATCATCTTTTTTTACCCAGGATAAGTGTGTTTTGCACACATGTCAGCTGTTATCGTTATTTGAAGACTAGGGCCATGTGATTTTAACTTTGTTCCTTCAGCTCCTTGCTTAGTACCTAGTGGGGTACATAGGAATGTCGTTATGTTTGTTGAGTAAATGAATTTTAAATAGTTAACACTGAGAGTAATAGAGTCAAATGATGTATTTAAGGTTATGTACCCAGGAAGTAGCAGATTTGAGAATCAGGTCCGTGCTTCCTGAAGTCCACAATGTACCCTGTCGGTTGCTTGTGCTGAGGAATGTAACCACCGTTCTGCCTTCCTATCTCAGGGGATGGGATTACTCTTTACCTACCAGTCGCTGCATAGCCTTTTTACTACCCTAACATCTTCACCACGGATATCCAGTAGTTATCTGTTGTTTCAAATCTTCAGCCAGGACTAAAATCCAGCACCAAATTATAAAACCCAAGCAAGAAGCCGAAGAAATTGCTCAAACTTATGCCATGGTGATGGATATACCACCAACTCTATTTCCAGCCTTGCTGCTCTGACCAAGGTCAGCTGATCATAGATGTATTATAAGGACTTTTCAAAACAATCATTTTCATGTAACACATCATGTTCTTAAAGAACAAGACAGAAGAACCTCTATCTGGTCATAAAACTGCAAGAGCCAGAAGCATGTGCTAGTCCACGTTACACGAAAAGCTGCAGATACATAATACACTTGTGCCTGGAACCCCCCCCACAGAAACCAAACCTTAAGGAGAATTTGGGGAGCCACAATTCTAGAAAAATAAACACAGCATCAAGATATTAGATATTTGAAGGCCAATCACCATCCGGATGGTATACAACAAAAAGCAGCGACAATGTTAATGACAAAAAGCCTCACTAGCCTCAACAGCAACCAAACCAAGAAACAAAACAAAACCACACAAGAAAGAAAACAGAGAGGCAAGGAAACTTAAAATTTCAGTCATTGCCATCTCCTTAAGATGAATTTCTCTTTTACTTTCATACGATTTGCTTGGAAAATATAATTTTATTCGTAATTTTTTTCAGTATTTTTTAAAGCTAAACTTCATATGATCAAGAAAGTCATTTAGAATGATCACTTGAGTGGAGATGAATAGCTCTTATGGAATTCTCAATAGACGACGCAAATTTTTTTTTTTTTTTTTTTTTTTTTTTTTTTTTTTTTTTTTTTTTTTTTTTTTTTACTGTAGTCATACAATTCTAGCAAAGTACCTATAGCGCCGATTAAATCAAGTGGAGATTAAAGCATGGAGAAGAAATATCTACTTTTTATATATAGGATGAATATAAACTACTAGATTTGAAAACCTTTATTGGAAGAAAGGGAAAGGCCTATTTTTATAGGTGCTCGATCTTTTATTCAAAGATGGGAGCCAGCAAGATACTGAGAGAGAAAGAAAGAAAAAAAAAAAAAAGAATTGACTCCGTGCTACGTGTTCAGCAAAAAGTGCCTTGGACAAAAAATAATAATAAAAGGTCACAGTTCAAATTAAACTGCCAGGCAGTCTATACATGACCTGCTCATTATATATTTATTGTTTCTTGACTATGGAAAAATGATCATTATCATCATGGTTTTCACCTGACTTTCAAAAATGAATGCACATTATCTTCTGCATTATCTAAATAGAATAGGCTATGTTCCATGCAGTAGCTAAACTTAACATGATAGAATGTTCATTTAGCCTGTCTGTCTTACCCATCTCTTCTCCCCCTCCTGTTGGGAGGGAAGAAAAGGGGAGACAGTCTTTTTCTCTGGGCAGGCGGGTAAGCAAGCAGTTGCTTCAGCAATCAAGGCCAGTATCATCTTATGAGTCAGCAAGACACCTTTAACGCTCTCTTGGACAGGGGCTAACTCTATCACTCCCCAGGGCTTTAACCTCCGCTGGCCCAGTGCCAGTGGTGTTTGGGCGGGTCCCCAAACCTCTGGCCAAGGTCAAATCTGCAGAGCGTCTTACAGTGCCTACGTTACCACACGGAACAAACTGTCTACATGGCTAAACGTGGTCTCGTTTCCCACTTAGAGCTGACGTTTAAAAAAAAAAAAAAGTGTTTGAAAAAAAACTTCTAATTTCTGAGGCAAGTACTAAAAATGAAAGTGACAAATTAAATATGATTTTAAAGGAGTCCATTGTACCCTTTCGACTATTGTCTTCAACCCCAGTTGAAAAAACACAGGTGTTTTGCAATCTGCAGCTTAGGTCTGACATCTAGTTTTTGATGTTCAGGGTTAAATTTAAATCCACATGGTGGCCTGGTTACCAATCTCCACAGTTGCACCCAGGCAGGACTAGGAAAGATTGATGATTGTGATTGCGAGATTAATCCTGTAATGTTTACAAGACTCCTGAGCTGAAACCTGGTTGGTCGTATCATGCTACCCAGAGAAGGCCGCTTGGCTTGCCAGGGTAATTTCTTCTGATGCAGTAAATAACTAAGCATAATGAAAATACTCTGATGTATTCCACTGCCTGATTGATGCTCTGCATGTGATACGGTAAAAGCAGTGCACTTCCTATCACAAATTTACATATACAAACCAGCAGAAGACGCATGATAATGTCAGCATCCTGCAGAAGCCCTGGGATGGTACACAATTTTATAGCAGTTATGAATTACTGTTGACCTTTCTGGCCTCTTCTCCCAGTCTGCTAGACTTGAGCATATTGAAAGTCATCAGTCTGAAGCAGTCATTCTTTACATAATTATGGCTATTTGTGTGGGGGGAGGGCGGTGTTTCTTTTATTGTTGAGAATTAGCATTAAGGGATAGCACTGCTGTGGCCCACGACAGTCTCTGATGCTTTGTACACATTTTAATAAAAGCAGGGAAGAGGACACTGCAAATACTTCAGCAGTTTTTCAAAGCACAGTCCTACCAAAACGGAAATGCTAACTGCTTTTCAGTATTTTTTCCGACACCAGAGAAAAACAGTCCTGGGAGCCTGTATTGATTTTTTTTTTTTAATGTAGTGGTTTAAAATTATTTTTTAGTATTTCTCTACAACACTTAAGCCAAATTTTCTTGTTGGATTTTGTGTGTCTGTGAAGTGGAAAAATAGTTGGTAAGACTGAAGAAGACTTTTGAGTCCATGCATAGATTAAATTTTTGAATTCACGTAGATGTATTACTGAACGCAGTTCCATACTTCATACTAAATATTTGAATAATCAGGCTTTCAGAACATCACTAAATGCAGCTCCTTATTATCATTTGCATTTTAATGTCCTTAAAATTATTACACTAAGGGAAATGTTTTTGATACATTACAGCATTTCCTCTAAATGTGTGATTATGTTAATGAGTTTTCAATCAGTATCCTAGCCTGACACCATAAGAAAATTTATGCAAAGTTCATACCCTGTCAGGGCCTTTAATCAGGACCATTTATTAGAGCCCTGCCTTCTTTGATGGTTTCTGCTGCCTTTATTAAATATACTGACTTGGCCATCTGAAGAAAAGGACAATAAAAGGTTACTGGGATGAAAGCATGAATGCTATTTGCTCATGTTTCCTTTACAGACACTTCTTCAATAATTAAGGAAGAGCTTTCTTTGGCCTTTTAGGCTTTTGAAGTGCATATCAAACATAACAGTTCTTGTTTTTATGAAATACTTAATACTTAGCATTTAGTCTTAAACACAAGTAAACTAACTTAGAGGTTGTAAGCACAGGAACAGACACACACACACACATGTAGTTCTTTTTTTTTTTCTCCACCAAGAAAAATCACAACAATCTGGTCAAATAACATGACATTATACCATTGGATTCTTTTTCTAAGGGGACCAGATATGCTTTAAATTATATAGAAAATAATTAAGTTGAAAATGTTGCCCCTGTTTTTCCTTATTAAAGGTGCATGGTTTTTTCTTTCTTTTTCTTCCATATGGGGACTTAGGCTGGGTTGTGGTTCTGGTATATTAATGAGTTGTGAATTTGACAAAACAGCTTTCTGTGAAAGAGGTGTGTTTTTTAGCTTCCGCCATTAGCACTAGTGACTTTAAACAATTAGTTAATACACTGCCTATAAATTTATACAAGGGTTGAAACTGACATGAACGGTACCATTTTTCTGGATTACATGCAGAGAAAAACAAAACAAACAGAAGCCCTAGCTAAGCAGTATTGACAACCTGGGGTTTGGATACAAATTCAATATGAGAAAACAGACTCACTTCAGTGAAATACAAATAAACAACAAATTCTGTTTTAACATGTCTAAATAGGAAGGAGGTGACTGACAGGCCCGGGTCTCTTAGGAAAGCCATTAGTTGAGAACTTGATAGGAAAACGTTTGATTTGAATGCACGTGGCGTTTCCCCTCAGGGGGTGAGCTGAGTGGTACAGGGGGATTCACAGGCACCCTTTCACTGAACATGCCTGCTGGGCCATACCTTGGAAAATGAAATCTGTAGGGTCTCCTAATACTAACAAGTGTATAACTCTATCATCAATTTGGAAGGCATAGTAATTACAGTTGTCTACTGATTGCTCATTTTCTTATCTCCCTTAAATCGAACTCTCTTTCCTTCTGTCCAAATTTTAGAGGCAATTTTATGGCTAGACATGCGTCCATCCTCAAGTAAAAATTCCTTTTCAGATTCACATTATTTGTTGATTGTAAAAACTATTCATGCCTCACCGAAAGCAACCTCTAAAATGTTTATTTAAAAGAAGATGGCTTGTGGTCTAAGATTTGGTAAATGAATTGATTATGGCACACTTTCCAAATGTTTTCTCTTCCCAATTAGCATGGCTATCCATATCTATCTATTAAAATCTATAAACAGCAACTGCTAAGCCTATAATTCTGTACCTTGAGTCGCTCTGATTTTATTTTTTTTTTTGTTTTTTTGTTTTTGGTTAGTAATGCCTGTTATATTTTCCATCTGAAAAAATAAGCCTTATACAGACAGGCTGCTAATTTACTAATTCAGATTTTTAAAAATGCAAAAAGTAAATAAAGTGAATTATTGGCTATATTGATTATTATTTAGACCCAGAGATTCATAATAACAAAAGTTATAACATTAGCTACGCCATAAACTTAGGCATTGGTGCACAAAAGAATTGGCATTTAAAGACATTCTGAGTTAATCACATTTATGTAGGAATGAAATTAGTTTAAAGAAAATCTTAGTAAATGAACCCTTTGACATCAGCATTGTGTTTAATTTTATGCATGTGTTTCTGATATACTGCATCATGTAACAATCATTTTCTCTGACTGCTGGTCCATCTGTAGCCCCTCCTCCCTTACCTTCACTCTGCCAACACACACACACACACACACACACACACACACACACACGCCAGGCAGACCAAATGAATCAAGAAGTGTCTACTGGTTTGAAGAAAAAAATATATAGAATGCATTTCTAAGCACATCATAACATCCCATATCACGTCTTTGTTATTATCTTCAATATATTATTATAGAGTACTGAATTATTATTTCACTTATTTTGGAGTTAGGCATATATATGTCTTTGGTTTTATCAAATAAAAAGGAATATGGCACTTGAATTCACGCGGAAGAATGCAGAGAGGATACATGAATATTAAAACTAATAAACCTTGCCGACAAGATACATATTTTTGGCATTGGGTATTTATTCCCACCACTCTGTATATCTGGGCAAATATTCAGACTATTTCTAAATATGTATATGTAGAGGGAATGCATGTACACACAGCTTCTCCTCTCCCTTCCCCCTCCCGTATGTTGGAGTCTTATGAGGTGAACAATAAGAATGAAAATCAGCTTCTGCAAAAGGCAGCAGCAATCCCATGATTCCATCTGAGCCAATCACTTAACATATCATTCATAATGCTACCCTGTTCCCATCATCCTTGCCCTGTCAGTAGTATCTTTCTTCATTTTCTTCTGCTACTCAGTTCCAAGAAAGTGGAACCACTGTATCATTTACTGTCCACAACCTAAGCTGCTGATTTAAGGGTTGATTTGTTATTTTCCATAATGTCCTGTACAATTCTTTTTGATTTCAATGCAAAGTTTAAGTTGGGGAAAAGCCTGGGATAATTCTGACAGTGGCAGGTTTGGATAAGATTAAATTTATCTATCGCTTTGAATTGCTCTATATGGTTTTAGGCATTTTAAAAGATTTAAATAAGTGTTTTATGGTAAGTGGTCCTTTTCTCTTTCGAGACTATTATGCGCTAAGTGAACAAAACAAATGACCTCAGATATCTTTAGCACAAGTTAAAGGAAATCTTTCTTATCACGGAAAATTGGTGACTCAAACATGTCTATAATGAGAAGGAAAAGCATTTATTCACCATATCCTGAAATAGTTATGGTCCCATTATGTCTAACAAGGCCTCCTGAAGGCAAATTCGTTATAATTTGTATCTTTTCTTATTATTTTTCACAGTGGACAGTGATGACTCTGACTTAAAACCTAATCACCAGTGCCTATTAAATTTGGGTTTATACGTTGCTGAAGGTAGAACTGATTATCATAGCGAATGAAATACTTGTTTGGCCTATTCCCAGAGGGCAAAAAGTCATTCTTCAAGGTGATGCGTCTCATTTGAGGAATACATTAACAATTGAAGGCAGTTAAAAATACATGTGAACTCCCAGTGAGGCAAATCTGAGGTTGACCACATATATTTACTGGCTGACTCTTGCCTCATTCAGAGAGGAAAACTGTGATATGGAAGGCTGATTTCTGCAACACACCATGCTTTACTTTACAACTCTCATACGGCACGTGGATCATGTATGCTAAGAAAATATTTAGATTCTTAGCATTCTGCATAGGTTTGGTATGCTTGGGCATGTCATTCAAGTGATAGAAACAATGATGAAAAGAGAGAAGTCCCGACAGCATTAGAAGTCAAAAATTTTAATTAAAACAAACCTCTCATTTCAAAAACGTACTGTGACTCAAACGATGTCAAAGCAAATGTATAGTCAGGGATCCAAAAGCTTACCAGAAATTGCACGAGGTCTAAATTATTTAAAGGACAAATTATTGGTAACATAGAACAGGTTAGATAATGATTTTCAAAATTAGATTGGCATCCGCAGTCAAACAGATAAGACACGGTATGATTAAAAGCTACCAACGTCAGTTAACATGTTTCTGCATTTTTCAATGTGCTATTTTTTTTTGGTACAAAAAATACAAGAATTTAAAAGTGAAATTATAACTCATTGAAAATGAAGAGGTAAAGCAGCCCTAACCATATACTTTTCAGTCTTTATCACTCCTAAAATATAACAAGTCTAAAGAGATCTAAGGGTCTTCAACACATATATTGCTTTATATGGCAACAAACCACACAGAAATACCAGCAGTGAACTAATTTACCAGTAAGTAAATTTATGAAAAGCTAAAATTTGTACTAAAAAATGTAAAGCTATACATTTATTTGTAGAGTTTTGAGCCTCCCTTTGCAAACACAAAAATCTTTTATGTACAGCAATGTATTAGAATGCTTTCTCATGAATTAGCTCAATTAGTTCCCACAAGGACTCTGGGGTGTGGACAGACATGTCCCATTGGTGTGCAAACTGAATATTAGAGAGGATATGCAACTCACCCAACATCCGGAGTCCGGAAAGTGGCTGGGCTGGGACTCAAGATCTAATCTTTGGACTTCTGGTTCAGTGCTCATTCTTCTAAACCACACCGCTTCTTTTTTCGTCAAGTAAAGAGACTGCGAACATATTTCACTCTGTGTGATGTATAGGTTTATTGGGAGAGTGACACAACAGAGCAGTGAAGTGCAAACCATAGAAATGAAGTCATGCATAAAGCTGAATAAGAAATATGTATATTGAAGTCCCATTTCATGAAGGTACTAGGGCCATGTGGTTTTCTATGTTATTTATGAGCATATTGCTATTCCTGTATTGTTATTATTATTGTTATTACCATTATTATTATTAGCCTTATCTGATATGCCATATTGTTTTAAATAAATTGTGCCTCAGGCAGTATGTATGGAACACAAATGGTGCACTTTGATTAAAAAAATGTGAAAAGAACGTTACCCAGGCCCAAGTGCTAAGCTCCTCCCTTGCCACAACCTGAGGGCATTCCAAGTTCATCACGGCCGGAATGCATTTCTGTCTCTAAGGAGGGCATCCTTTGCAGCTGTGCTGTAAAAGCTCAGACCAGAAATGGCAGTGATTGAGGATATGAAGAAGTGAGGGAGATAGAGGAAACAACCAAAGGAGCCCCCATTGCCCTAAATGAAACCTCCTGGTTTGACATTCTGTTTGGATTGATTTTGAAAAGCCTGACATTTCCTAATTCATTTCCATGTCATTAAAAAGGAATATACAAATTTTTAAATGAAAGGAAAACTAGAAAGGATATGTAAAATACCTTCAAAAATATGATAGTATTGGCCATTTCTACTTTTCAGTGTGCATTCAAATCTGATTCTTACAATATTTCAGTTTCCTTTTAATAACCAGATGCTTGATGTCTGACCACTTTGCCTCTGTTAATTTATAAGATTAAAGTATTTTATTTAATCATTAATTTTTAGTTTAAAATGCTATTAGGAGATTGAGCATACCATTTTATTTCCTAAATTAGCTTAAAATGCAATATCATATTAACAACATGACTCTTATTTTTAAAAATAAAATCAGAAGTACTCAAGAAGGATTATGTATGAAACAAGACAGCCAAAGATAATCTTTAAAGATAAAGAAAGTCAGGGGCACCTGGGTGGCTCAGTCAGTTAAGCGTCCGACTTCCACTCAGGCCATGATCTCATGGTCCGTGAGTTTGAGCCCCGCATCGGGCTCTGTGCTGACAGCTCTAAGCCTGGGGTCTGTTTTAGATTCTGTCTCCCTCTCGCTGCCCCTCCCCCACTCATGCTTTCTCTCTCTCTCTCTCTCTCTCTCTCTCTCTCTCTCTCTCTCAAAAATAAATAAACATATTAAAAAAAAAAAGATAAAGAAAGGCAGTTTAGCACATTTGTAAAGAAAATGGCTTCTGGAGTCAAATGCCTAGATTCCAATCCTCGCATCAGACGACCCTCCCTTTGTGTCAGTTTTCTGATCTGTAAAATAGAGGAAAGTACAAAATCCTATGTCATAGTGTTGTTGTGAATACTTAAGACAGTGCCTGGAAAATTTCAAATACTTGATAGGTGTTAACTGTTTTTTCAAAACAGACAGAGGCACACCTCATTTTATTGCGCTTCTCTTCGTTGTACTTCCCAGGTACTGTAGTTTTTACAAATTGAAGGTTTGTGGCAAGCCTGTATCTCACAAGTCGATTGGTGCCATTTTTCCAACAGTGTCTGCTCACTTTCGTGTCTCTGTGTCACATTTTGGTAATTCTCACAATCTTCCAAAATTTTTCACTATAATTATTTTTTTTGGTGGTGATCTGCGATCAGTGATCTTGGATGTTGCTATTCTAATTGTTTCGGGGGCACGATGTACTGCACCCATGTAAGATGAGGAACTTAACTGATAAATGTTGTGTGTGCTCTGACTGCTCCATCAACCAGCCATCTCCCATCTCTGTCCCTCTCTTCGGCCTGTGCCTGTCTATTCCCTGAGACATGATGTATTGAAACTAGGCCAGTTAACACTCCCATGATGGCCTCTAAGAGTTCAAGTGAAAGAAAGAGTTGTATGTCTTTCACCTTAAATCAAAAGCTAGAAATGGCTATGCTTAACAAGGAAGGCATGTTACAAGTTGAGATAGGCCCAAAGGTAGCCACGTTGTGAATGCAAAGGAAATGTTCTTGAAGGAAATTGAGTGTGTTACTCTGTTGAACACACAAATGAGAAGAAAGCGAAACAGCCTCATTGCTGATATGGAGAAAGTTTGAATGGTCTGGATAGAAGGTCAAACCAGCCACCACCTTCCCTGAAGCCAAATCCAGAAGAAGGCCCTCACTCTCTTCAATTATACGAAGGCTAAGAGAAGTGAAGAAGCTGCAGAAGAAAAGTTTGAAGCTAGGAGAGGCTGATTCATGAGGTTTAAGGACAGCAGCCATTTCCATAACATCAAAGTGCCAGGTGAAGCAGCAAGTGCTGATGTAGAGGCTGCAGCAAGTTATCCGGAAGAGCCAGCTAAGCTAATGAATGAAAGTGACTGCCCTAAACAATAGACTTGCAGTGGAGCTGGAACAGCCTTCTGTTGGAAGAAGATGCCATCTAGGACTGTCACAGCTAGTGAGGAGCAGTCAGCACCCGGCTTCAAAGCTTCAACGGACAGGCTGATTCTCTTGTCAGGGGTTAAAGCAGCTAGCTACTTTCAGCTGAAACCAGTGCTCGCATACCATTTCAAAAACCCTAGGGCCCTTCAGAATTATGCTAAGTCTACTCTGCCTGTGCTCCAAAAAAATAGAACGACAAGGACTGTAGGTTAGTGCATCTGTTTACAACATGGTTTATTGAATATTTTAAGCCCACCTTTGAGATCTACTGCTCATAAAAAAGATTTCTTTCAAAATATGACTGTTCATTGACAATGCACCTGGTTACCCAAGAGCTCTGAAGGGGACGTACAACAAGGTTAATGCTATTTTCATGCCTGCTAATACAACATCTATTCTGCAACCCATGGACCAAAGAGTAAGTCTGGCTTTCAAGACTTATTATTTGAGAAATACATTTTGTAGGGCTATAGCTTCTATATATCTATATCTATCTATCTATCTCTGTATAGATACATGTATATAGATATATGTATCTATACAGAGATAGATAGATAGATAGATAGATAGATAGATTTCCTCTGATGGATCTGGGCAAGGTGAACTGAAAATCTTCTAGAAAGGATTCACCATTCTAGATGACATTAAAAGCATCTGTGCTTCAAGGGAAGTGGCCAAAATATCAAAATATCAAAATATCAACATTGACAGGAGTGTGGAAGAAGTTGATTCTAGCCCTCATGGATGACTTTGATGGGCTTGAGACTTCATTGAAGGAAGTCACTGTAGATGTGGTGGAAACAGCAAAAACTTAGAAGTGGAGCCTGAAAATGTGACTGAATTATGGCAATCTTATGATAAAACTTGAACAGATGAGGAGTTGCTGCTTATAGATGAGCAGAGAAAGTGGTTTCTTGAGATGGAAGATGCTATGAGGATACTGTGATGATTGTTGAAATGCCAGTGAAAGATTTAGAACATTACATAGACTCAGTTGATGAAGCAGTAACAGGGTTGACGACATTTGACTTCAATTTTGAAAAAAATAAATCGTACATGCAAAGAAGAGTCAATTGATGCAGCAAACTTGACTGTTGTCCTATTTTCAGAAATTGTCACAGCCACCCCAAACTTCAGCAACCACGGTCCTAATCAGTCAGTGACCATCAACAGTGAGGCAAGACCCTCCACCAGCAAAGTTTATAATGCACTGAAACCTCAGATGATGGGTAGCATTTTGGCCATAAAGTATTTTTAGTTTTAGTTTTATATATATATATATATATATCTATTAGATCTAATGAGATCTATATATATATTAGATCTAATGAGATCTATATATATATTAGATCTAATGAGATCTATACATATATATGTATATATATGTATGTATGTATACATCTCATTAGATCTAATGCTATTTTACACTTAATAGACTATGGTATACTGCAAACATAACTTTTATATGCACTGGGAAGCCAAAAATTTATTTGATTCACTTTATTGTAATATTTGCTTTATTGTGTGGTGTGGAAGGAGACCTGCAATATCTATGAGGTACGCCTGCACATTTAAATGGTATTATAATACAATTGAGCCCAAGGAAGTCTTGTCCCAAAAAACGCTAGGAGTTTCAAAGATTCCAGAAAGAAGTGCTGTTCAAGCAGTTTATAGTGAAAGAAGTAGGAAATTGGTTATAGCTTTGAAGTCAGGCAAACATACTGTGAAACCTTGCCTCTTATTAGACATGTAACTTTGAGTTTATGTATTCTTAAGGCTGCTGCTTCATCTGTAAAATGAATACTACTATATAGGGCTTTTCTCTTACTTTCTCTTTTCTTTTTCTTGCCGATAAGGAGAAAGACATCAATATCGATAATTAGCAAGTACCTGGAGACAATAGACTTTTGAGACATGATTGTTGTCATATTGGTGGTGGTGGTGGTGCTCAGAGAGAGATGTGGTACAAATGAGGCAGGAGGAAGAGCAATACTAGAGATACAGAGCACAGAACACAGCACAGTCACTTGCAGAACTGAAGCTAGGGGGTTGGTTAGATCCAGCCACGTGAACAGTTGAGACTCAATCTATCTCTACTCATTAGGGAAGTTTTCCTGGGGCCAAACAGCCCAAAGTCAGTGTTAGAGAGATTGATTCTGGGGCAGCACCAGGGATAGCTCCCAGTAGTCCTCTAAAAGGCAGGCCACTTGTGTTTCTTCTCCCAGTTTCTGCTTGGACTTTCAGAGGTTCGTTTCCTTTTAAGACCATTCCCAACTTCTTGATAAAAACCAAGTAAGCTTCTGTCTGTCATGATGAGAGTTGTTGCATAAGCCTTTTCATAATTCTTTTGGTTGTTTTATTCCTTTATGATGGTGGATTCTTAAGGCCAACGTCATACATCACACAGGACATAGTTTTGTTAGGATCTGTTTTGAGGTTATTTTGCAACTATTATGTGACCAATAATAAAGTCAGCCAATGCTGTAGTTTGCCAATGATTTACATTTTGAAATAAACAAATAAAATATTTTTGAATTAGAATTTTGAAGTCAGGAAGAAAATCATAGAAAACTATTTATATTATGATTGAATTTCATAAGAGATTCCAAAAAAGAAAAGAAAATAACATGTTGCTTAGGAACATTTACCTATGTGGTATTGAGGGAAAAAATAGGCAAGAGAATGATAAACACAAAATTCAAGATTGAGATATCTCTGTCTGATGGCCAGGTGGGTCAAATCAGGGAGGAATTTACTGGTAGCTTTCTTTGTGGTGGTAACATTTTACTTTTTAGGCTAGATTATAAATTTATTAGATGGGGAAATTTCTAGAATTACTGAAATTATTTCATGTAACTTGCCTTTTTCTCTGCCTAATCCTAAATTCAGACTTTTTCTTATCCCTATTACTCTATATAAGACAATAAAGAGCCATTGTGACTGTGTACCAGTTATGACGGTAGACATCTACCCATCTAAATTCCATCAGGCTGGTTCCAGATGCATCACTTTGCTCCCATATCATTTATAGTTCCAAAAATACTTATGAAAAATTGTGCTAATGATAAAAAGACTTATAACGCTTAGCATTATTTACTGTATAAAGAATTCATTGGCACATATGCCTGGGGCTAAAGCTTTGGATAAATGGACTTTGAACTCACTGCCTTAAGAGCAGGATTAATTTCTATTGTTATCATTGCACAACTCTGGTGACATGTAACATTTAAGGATGACTTAACCATGTCCAATTATGATTCTTTCTAGAGTTGATTATGGTACAGAAGGGTTCTCTGTTTTTCTTTTTCTATTTTGTTTTCCTCTCATTTTTGAATGCTGGGTGGCTTGTGACCTTGCATTTCCTTGCTTTGATGTTCCTGCCAAATTGATTGGGCTCATTGCCCAGAGAGATTAGAATTGAGAGGTGAGTAGATAAATTAACACCCAGTTGTGATCCAAGGGCCTTCTCAGGGACTAGTTTCTCAGAAAAGGGCAGATTGGTGGGTTTTCAATAGAAAGTATCCTGAACTTGAAAAAAAGAATTCTTGAGTTCAAGTACAAACTCCAAATATTACCAGTTGCTTAAGACCCTAGTTAAGTCACTTAGCCTCTCAGTCTGTTTACTCTTCTTTAAAATTGAGAGTGATCACAATAGTCGTTTCTTCTATAGTGTCAGAATTGAGTGAAATAAACATAACGAGTTTCGTGTGCAGCAAATAATCATGCTATTGTAGGATATTATTATTATCTTCCACTCGTCCTTATTTCTGTTCTCCTGTCTAATCTCTCACAAAGTCCTACTGGTTTTATTTTCTAGATATCTCTAGTATGTGCCCACTTCTCTGCTTTCACTGCAGTCTGACTGAAGGCACCCTTTGTCCCTACTAGGTTATGGTTGTAGCTTCTTTTCTGTCCTTCCTCTCCTTATTGTCAAGCAATTCATTTTCCTACTGGAGCCAGAGAGATCTTTTAAGAAATGCAAATCCGATTATAACACTCTTCTGCTTAAAACCCTTCGCTGGCATCCCATCATTACCAGGATAATGATACCAAACCTTAAGTTGGTCTAATAACTCTGCATGGTCTGCTCCAAATAACCACTCCTGCTCTATCTCACTCCATATTCCTCAAGTTTTTAGTCACAATGGTATGACTATGTAGACGAGTTTCTTTCTTTTTTTTTCTTTTTCCTTTTCCCCCTACTTGCTTGGGTATTACATAGTTCGATGCATTAATCACAGCCTATTCATCACACACCCTAATTCAGGAAGGCAAGATTTAAAAATGAAACAAAAGATGCAGGAAGAGAGAAATGAGATTAACTGTGCTGGGAACATTGATGGGTCTCTGAATGTTGTTATTTTACCATTGCCTTATTCTTGAATTTGGAGCATTCTGAAGATAATTCACAAGGTAATATATTTTGGGGAAGTATTTGATAGTGAGGTAGAAGGCACCTTGATGGATAGGGCTGGGAAACCTTCATAAGCTCACGGATATTGACAGAATGACATTTTACTCTTCCGAGTAGTACTTACTTCCAGGTAATAGGTAGGGAAATTTAGTATGTTGCCTGTCTTTTCTAAAACATTTTTTTATGCTTTGACATGTTGAGTTGGATTGATTCACCTGTGTAATTGAAAAGTATAATTTGGTCTTAGTGTAATTGGTCTTCTCTTGGAATGCTTATCTGACAGGACAGATCAATTATTAGGTTAGTTCTCTGCCTTCTGCCTACACACAGATCAGAACATATGTAAATTTCTCCTGGAAATTAACTTATTAATGATATCTATATATAAACACACCTGTGAAGCTTCCATTATATCTACCTACTAGTCACTCTTTCTCTTTCTGTCTCTGCTTCTCTCTTTACACATATATGCGGACGTGTACAAATATATACACATAAATTAAGTTTTCATTCATATTGATGACTTCTGTTAACAATAATTTTACCATATTTCCTAGGGTTCCACTAATATTTTTAATATGTAAATGCAGAAAAAGCAAGAAGGGTGGTTAATATTGATTACCTTATAAGTTCTGAATAATTAATAGGCTAATGTGAAAAATGCATATGTCTTCTTATTCAAGTTACTGACTATCCATGAAGTTGGAATTAGTCTTGCTTTTATATGTCTTCCTGTTCCAACCCATCTACCTTTAAAATTGCCATCAGAGTTAACTTCCTAAGAAACAAATCTGATGGTGTCACTCTCCTGTCTATTATGAATCTTGCAGACTCCCCATGACCTAAAGGAAAAAGGCCAAACTTATTTGCCTTCAAAATCTCACCCTGCCTAACTAACATACGTTGCCATTCTTCCCTTAAACACCTCAAATGTCAGTCACAATGAACTTTTCAGTATTTTCAATGCAATACGTATCTTGTCACGACTTGGGAATTTTTACATTCTAGGAATATCCTTATTTTCTTTTATATCTAGAAAAAAATATTATTTATCCTTGAAGGCCCAGCCAAATGTCTCTCTCTCTCTCTCTCTCTTTTTTTTTCTTTGAACATTTCCTTGATTTCCTTAAGCAGAGTCAGCTGATACTTTTTTCCTGGAATACTCCTTGTAGACCATTTTTTAAAGTGCTTGCTAATTAATGTTGCAATCATTTGCTAGCATGTTTCTCTCTTTTCCGATTGTGACTTCCTCTGTTGCAAGAACCTGACACTAGCTACGAGACAACAACAACGGAGTTGCTGTAACTAAAAAAACAAATAAACAAAAATAAAGTGGCTTAAAAAAGATAGTTTTTTCTGTATCCATCTGATCATAAACCGTTCACAGTTGACATGGCAACTCCATAATGTCAGGACAAATGTTCCTTTTGTCTTTACCTCTTTTATCTTCCAAGTATTGCTCCATCCTGTCATCTAAGGTGGTTGCTCTAACTTCTGCCATTACATCTACATTTCAGTCTGTGAGAGAAAAGAGGAAAGGTAAGGGGAGGTACAAGACCCGGAATTTGACCATCTACATTGCTTCTAGTAACACTGGTTTGGAAGTGGAGAGGTAGAGTCAGATTGGCTAGCAATCTTTGCCTACTCAGGGGTGCCTGGGTGGCTCAGTCGGTTAAGTGTCCGACTTGGCTCAGGTCATGATTTCACAGTTTGTGGGTCAAGCCCTGCTTCGGGCTCTGTGGTAACAGCTCAGAGCCTGGAGCCTGCTTCGGATTCTGTCTCCCTCTCTCTGCCCCTCCCCTGCTCATACTCTGTCTCTCTCTCTCTCTCTCAAAAATAAACACTAAAAAAAACCCCAAAACTGTAATAAAAAATCTTTGCCTAATAAAAATACTACAACTGTTCAAAAAGTGGAGACAAAATAGTGGTCAAGTATATACCACTCTCTGACATAGAACACATCTTTGATTTCCCAGTGCCTAGTATAGCGTTGGTTCAAATTAGGAATCAACAAATACTTGATGAATGAATGGATGAATTGGAAAAATCGTAGCAATTTAGAACCACAATGGGCATGTAAATCATCTAGCTCTATCCTTCCATTTCACAGGTGAGACAGCTGAAGACCTTGTGATTTTCCTCATTTTATTATACAACTGGTGTGTTCAAAAACTTATTAGTAATAAATAGTTTTCAAAGCACTAAAATTACTCTGATAACTTCAAGGGATCTTTAATAGAAAAGTACTCTTTTTTTAAAATAATTTCTTTTTTTTAAATGTTTATTTTTGAGACAGAAAGAGAGCACGAGTGAGGGAGGGACAGAGGGTGAGGGAGACACAGAATCTGAAACAGACTCCTGGCTCCGAACCATTGGCACAGAACCTGACTTGGGGCTCAAACTCACAGACGGCGAGATCATGACCTGAGCAAAAGTCGGCCGCTTAAGGGACTGAGCCACCCAGGCCCCCCAAGAATTTCATTTTTTTAAAGTTTATTTATTTTTGAGAGAGAGAGAGAGGAAGAGAGAGAGAGACAGAGAGAGAAAGAGACAGAGAGAGAGAGAGAGAGATTGAGAGAGAGAGAGAGAGAGAGAGAGAGAGAAAGAACGTGAGTGGGGGAGGGGCTGAGCGCGTGGGCAGAGAGAGGGAGACAGAGGATCAGAAGAGGGCTCCGGGTTGACTACAGGGAGCTCGATGCCGGGGCTGGGACTCCCAAACCATGAGTGAGATCATGACCTGAGCTGAAGTCGGTCACTCAACTGACTGAGCCACCCAGGTGCCCCAAGAATACATTTTTTAAAGGCGAGATTATATCTGTATTGTATTTCATTGAAAGCCTCTGTTATATACTCTTTATTTTCAGAGACAAATGGGAACTCAGAACCAAATTAGGCACGTGTGGACCGAATCTCCACAATGAAACATTAAGAAACAGTTAATATTTCGAACTTAAAAATGATTAATTTTTTTCTTCAGTGTAACACAAGCACAGGACAAAATTGACAAGGTGATAGTGTGAACAGTAGACGAGCTTCCATTCCTCCCACAGCCACCCAGCTTCCCTCCTCAGGGCAATCACTGTTATCAGTTTCTCATATATCATTCCAGGATATTCTATGCATATAAAGACAGATGATGGCATGCAGTTTTGCGTCTTGCTTTTTTTTCACTTCATTTGTTTTGGAGATCTGATAAGGCATATTTTAAATCAAGAAAGGCACAGCTATGGAAATGTGGGCTTACTTTTTGTAATGAACCCTTTGTTATATTCAAAAGGTAATCTTGAAAATATACTGCATATTCTCCAAACAGCCCTGAGCTTTGTTCTTCCACCTGTAGTGATCACCTCATTTTTTTCAGTTTGTGACCTTGAGACACTAGCTTTCTGCCAGTTTCAGGAACAGGCTGGACCCTTCCCAGCGTTTGATGCGGTTTTCAGGTTGCAGCTTAAATATGTATTTTTCAGAAAGATTTCCCAAGCTATTCCCCCTTTGGTTCGAAGCTCCCCTCAGCCCTTACTGCTATTTCTGAGAGCATGCCTTGAATTTACTTCACAGTGCTCACCAAATCTATACTTGTGCTGCTTATTTATTTGTTTACTTGTTTACTGCCTTAGTGTGCCACTGAAGTATGATCTCTGCTGAGGCAGGCGAAGCATGTGTCTCGTCCATCTTATATATCCAGCATCGTGCTTGGTACACAGACAGGACTCATGTGTATTTGGTAAATGGAAACAAACAAACACCAAAAAAACACACGAGTAATAAACAAATTCCTCTTTGAAACCTGTTCCTTAACTAATCTACACCCCCATCTTCATTTGGCTGACCTGTTTTTTAATCCCTTACACACAAAGATATATAGAATATAAAACATGTAAAAAAAAGTTGTGAGGAAAGATATAATGGCCCTTCCCTTTGGTCTCAATAAATAACTTTACAGACACATTTGATCTGCTGAATCCCTTCATACAGGTTTTCACATAGCATCAGAAATTTTTAAAAAGGCAATATTTTCTCAATGATCTCTTCTCATCCCATATTTACATGTGCTGTTTTTTGAACTTCTCTGACATTAAATAGGTTAACTACTACCTAGGAAACCTTGACAAATATGGGTAGCAAAGCATTACCAAGATTCTTTTTTTTCTTTTTGAGTTTATTTATTTTGAGGGAGAGAGAGAGAGTGTGTGAGAGAGAGGGAGCAGGGGAGGGGCAGAGAGACAGAGAGAGAGAGAGAGAGAGAGAGAGAGAGAGAAAGAAAGAATCCAAGAAGGCTTGTGCTGTCTGTGCAGAGCCTAATGCGAGGCTTGGCTGGATCTCACAAACCATGAGATCATGACCTGAACAAAAATCAAGAGTCAGATGCTAAACCAAATGAGCCACCCAGGTGCCTCAAGATTCTTTTAAAATAAAGCTAGATAATCATTTCAGTGATCAACAAAATTAATCCTAGTTCAGGATGAAGTAAAGTTAATAATAGCGAGGCAGCAGTTGAATGATAATAGAATTTGATGTGTGCCTATTTATTATTCTTACATCAGTATTCTTCACAATGTCATAACACAAGAGCCTAGGTGCTTATGATCAAAATGCATAAGCAAATACTCAGCCATATGTGACTGTATAGGAGTTAGTACCACACAAATGTTAAAATAGGAATATCTATGGTTACCATTTTTTTTAACCAATGTCTTTGTTTTGTATGTAAGTATATTAGCCTTTTATTCCCTATTACAAATATTTCCCCTAGTTCATTGCTTTAACATTTTTTTGGCTATGCTTTATCTAAAGTTTGATTATATTTTATTCATGATTGCTCTTTCTTTCTTTTCATTCTCCAACAAACATTAATTAGACACTTGTACTGTATGAGGCACTGTGAGGACACAGGGATGTGGGATGTGCTAAGAATACCTGAGAGTAAAATCTCTTTTTTTTCTACTGCTAAGATCTATGAATAGATTTTCAAATCTTTATTTTTCTGCCAAATTGAATCAAAGACATTCCTTGCCACAAAGTGACTTGTAAAAGGTATGTGTTTGAATTATCATTTTAAAATTAGATATAGTATTATAGGTTTAGGGTAGAAAAATTAAAAGTGCATACAGAAAAAAAAAGAAAGATACATAAAATGCAACTAATTAGAAATCTATGTCTCTATCCTTTTAATCATTTTTCTCAGTATAGGTCCATGGATATATGTGACTATACTACTTATTTTCAAAATGATTTTATATCATACATGCAACTATTTTAGGCAACTTTTTCTTTTACATAACCATCTACTGTGAACATATTTGAAAAATAAATGAACATATTTATTAGGAACATATATGATCACCCCATTTATTTCCATCACTTGTTTAACCAACCCTTATTGTGCATTATTATTCTGTTTTCCAATCTATTATATAAATCACCGTGGTGAATATGTGTATGTGTACATCTTTCTTTAATTATTTCTTAAGCTAAGTTTTCTGAAGGTATAATTGTGGAATGATAATAATAAAGTCTTACTAAACGCTTTAAAAATATTCGCCCAGTTCTTGCTTTATATATCTTCACTCATCTAATCCTCAGAATGACCCTATAAGCTAGTTTCTAAGATACTGATACATAAGACCACATTTGATAGAATGAAAAGGTCATCAATCGTAAGAAATGCATGATATGTGTTTTAAAAAGAAAGTAAATACTGCCTGTTAATTTCAGAGTGAATTCACAGACTCAGACATTATGGATACCTACTCAGGTAATCATAAACGAGGGATAGGGGAAATATTCATTTTTTTTTCAAGGGTTGTTAGATTCTGGGTACAAATTGTCTCAAGTACCTAGGTACTCAAAGTGCCAGTGTAGATCCCTATTAGAGTAGGTCCACATGTGAATAAGATAACAAGGGGAGTTCTTATTCAGGTAAAACCCACAGTGGGAAATTTGTCAGTCATTTCCAACTTTCCAAATATATGCTGCAATAGACATGCTGAACAGTTGGCAAAATTCTCACACTGGATCCTTGACTTAGCAAGAAGAGACATTATAAAAAAATAAAAGCTATTATGGTAGAAAAGGCCATGTGAAAGCTCTAACCCTCCCAGCCAAAATGGTGAGTCAAAGACAGTATTATACCCTGGGGGAGATGACAGTTGAATGCTACTCTCAAAAATGAAGGCTTGGTGTTCCCCCATCATATCCTATTTAATTTACCAGTTTGGCTCCTGCAAAAGTAAGATAGGCCATTCCAATTGACAATGTACTACTATAAACTTTATGAGTGATAGTCCCAGTTTCAGCTACTGCGCTGTATGTGGTATCTCTACTAGAGCAGATGAACACAGTAATCTAATTAACCATGGTATATTGTATGTGAGTAGCCATCAAGTGAATGAGTGGTTTTATTATTTTTTTTAAATACCCATCAAAAATTTATCAGAAACAGTACATATTCAGAGAATTTATTCATGGTCGTATCCAAAGGGACTCAAACAATATTTCAACATTTTACAGAACACATTGGTGCCACGTATTAACTGGAGCAGATTAGCAAGAAGTGGCAGGCATTCGAGATGTCATCCCATTTGAGTGGCTGGGGGAGAAATGGCTGGGAGAGAGGTGGCTGGGAGAGAAGTGGCGAGTAGAAATCTTGTCAAAGCATCTGGGGTGCCTGGGCGGCTTGGTAGGTTAAGCATCCCTCTCTTGATTTCAGCTCAGGTCATGATCTCATCATGTGCGGGATCCTCTGTCAGTGCACAGCCTGCTTGGGATTCTCTCTCTCCCTCTCCTTCTGCCCCTCCCCGCCCCCTGGAGCATGTGCAGTAGTACTCTCTCTCTCTCTCTCTTTAAAATAAATAAAATGAGGGGCGCCTGGGTGGCTCAGTCGGTTGAGCGTCTGACTTCAGCTCAGGTCACCATCTCGCGGTCCGTGAGTTCGAGCCCCGGGTCGGACTCTGGGCTGATGGCTCAGAGCCTGGAGCCTGCTTCCGATTCTGTGTCTCCCTCTCTCTCTGCCCCTCCCCCGTTCATGCTCTTTCTCTCTCTGTCTCAAAAATAAATAAACGTAAAAAAAAATTTTTTTTTTAAATAAATGAAATGAAAAAAAATCTTGTCAATGCATCAAGCTGCAGACAGGGGATCTGGTCATCTATTCTGTAGAAAGAGAAAACTGGACTGAGATAAAGACATTTACAGATTCATGGGTAATGGTGAAGAGCATAGCTAGTTAGTTGGGGGCCTGAATGAAGATGAGGCAAGGAAATCCGGAAAAGTGGCATCTAAGTAGACTTTTGGGGAGGAACAAAATGTCTTTATTTCCTTTTTTTTTTTTTCTTTAATCACACCAGAGAGAATCCACCATGGAAAAGACACTAAACAGCCAAGTGACCAGGATGAAATGAACAGTTGATGTCAACCTACCAGCTATCCACATACATCAACAGAAGTTCTTGCTGAAGGGAAGGGAGCCTTTAAGTGCTGGGTTAAGAAAGACCAAATGACTATCAGTTTGGCCTCAAGACCAACTATAGCAATGGTGCTTGGAGTTCGCCCAAGTAACCCACCTCTCACAAATTCCCCTCAACTTTTGCCTAAGCAGAAATTATCATCACATGTTTTAAATCCTATAAATGTATAAAATGTGTCAGAAAAATACTGTGGTATACTCTGAAACACTATTACATGTTCTTTCAGGTCATATATGAAATACAATAAACATTACATGATTAATCAATCATTTTGTTTACCTTCTTGAATTTCGCGAACACTTGGGGGGATAATTTACATGACTATTTCTTTAAAAAAATCACATTTCCCCAAATTTCAAATACAATAAGAGGAAGCCTTATATAATAAGCAACATACATTGAAGAAAATATTTAGAATAAAGATAAGAGAGGTCTTGGAAATAATAAGGAATAATAGAACTAGTTGTGTCAGGAATTTGAAACATTTATTGCATGGGCCACTGTATTTCTTTCCAAAAGGGAAATTTCTGACAATTAGGGTGTAAAGGGAAATAAAATGATGAGAAAAGTTTCATGTGATACCAGCTATCATGTAGTCATATAAAATTTTTTAAATATATTTTTAAACATATTCTTTAGGAAGAGCTCTTTATGATAATTACATACTGAACTTTGAGCAAACATCATAGACACTGTCTTAAGTTGCAGATTTAGGGGGAAGGAAATAGAATTAGGTTTTATTGAATGATTTGTATTTGTTAGGCATGTTTTATAAGTGATCTTGGCGTGCTTGGGTGGGTCAGTCGGTAAGCGTCCGACTTTAGCTCAGGTCATGATCTCACGGTTGGTGAGTTCGAGCCCCACCTCGGGTTCTGTGCTGACAGCTCAGAGCCTGGATGTCGCTTCAAATTCTGTGCCTCCCTCTCTCTCTGTTCCTCCCCCACTCACACTCTGTCTCACTGTCTCTCTCTCTCTCAAAAATAAATAAAGAATAAAAAAAATTATAAGTGATCTTAGGGAGATTTAGAGGTATTATACAATTTATCCAAGGTTATATAAGTAATATGTTATGATCTGAGCTTGAACTCAGTCTTCCAAAGCCTAAATGTGTTCTTTCTAGTATATTAGGCTGTAGATTATAGATCACGTTCTTGATATGACCCTTCTGTATATTGATTATTTATTAAAAATAGCATCCATAATTTACATTTTGTAATATAACAAAGACATACCTGGTGTATTTTAAGATATTGTAGACTAAGTATAAAATCCTCTTGATCGGGGCGCCTGGGTGGCGCAGTCGGTTAGGCGTCCGACTTCAGCCAGGTCACGATCTCGCGGTCCGTGAGTTCGAGCCCCGCGTCAGGCTCTGGGCTGATGGCTGGGAGCCTGGAGCCTGTTTCCGATTCTGTGTCTCCCTCTCTCTCTGCCCCTCCCCCGTTCATGCTCTGTCTCTCTCTGTCCCAAAAATAAATAAAAAACGATGAAAAAAAAAATTTAAAAAAAAAATCCTCTTGATCTACGTTAATGTAGGTTAAACTATATGAAACTGTCTATGTTGATCATTTTTGATTCACATAAATAGTTATACAATATTTCAAGCTAGTAAGAGAATAGAGTTCTGAGAAGGGGCAAAGCAATCCCTAATAGCTGAGCCTAACGTACATGCCTTGAGGTTGCCAGGAGCTGGCCCGTCACCTACGGGTTGGTTGGAGCCTACTTGTGTAACATAAACCACCTTAAGAGATAGTCAGACGACGTTGTTTTGTGAACATGGTTGTGAGACAAAAACAAGCCTACTCTCATATTATTTTGAGCACCAACGAGTAGAAGGTCATTGTGCAAACCTTAAAAATGACCAAACATCCTCATCTATCAGCTAACAGGACAGAATGCTGCTTCCTTACAAATTGCAGCTTCAGCGCTGCTTTATCCCTCCCTCTTTCTTTATGAAAATTATTAAGATGTTTAATCACAGGATTACCCCCCTTTTCTAAGAGCACCCAATCTAGAGCAAATCCTGCCTCCTTGAACTCTCACTCAAAATCACCTTCGGCCCAAATCCTGGAGGTCCTTTCCAATTCTTGCTTGATGAAGTAGCAGAAGTTCCCTAGGTGTGCAAGTTCCCTCGTGACAATGAATGAATAAACCCAACTTTGTTTGATTTTCAGGCGTGTTGCTAGTAGGCTCTGACTGCAGGGCATGGGGAGAAGTGGAGGCTCCCAAAATTCATCTGAGATTTGCTCCCCCAGACCAGGATCCATTACAGAGTAACAGTGTACATGTCTGAGTCTCCTTCGATGTCTAGCTGTTTGAAGCACCTCTCTGCTCCTGATGATTTGGTCTGGATTGCTCATAGTCATTAGCTCAGAGAACCTGGAAATATGTACTCCCCCCAATAAACTATTTCCATCACGCTGCTGCTGCATACTGGTTAGGTCAAAGGGGACCTCTTTGACAAATGCCTCAATCATGATATGTTTCGGAGTTGATTACAGAAAGATACTGTGGAGAGATGGGTAAAATAGATAAAGGGGATTAAGAGTAAAAAAAATAAAAGCTACTATACTTCAAAACCAATGGAAACAGGTTCCAAGATGACATTGGGCATTAAGATTAAGGAGCCTAAGACATCAGGCTGAGGTGGAGGGTCATCCTACCTCTGTAGGAATATGGGCTATAAGTATATATGTAGACAAAGTCCAAACTGAGGAGGTATAATTTTCTTACCTACTGGGACTCAAATGTAAATGAAATGCTGGTGTACTGCCTTAAAAAAGCATGGAAGACTTTATTTTGACCTAAAAATAATTCAAAAGTGAATATTACCAACTAGACACTTGGACCATAAGGTGATTTGATTATGAACTATATAAAACATTTGATTTTCAATACATGTCCCCAATAGCTGAGGAAGCAGTGATTTATTATGACTGCTTTAGCATTTGACAATAATCCTAAATATTGAAAATTGAGGGTTTTATTTTTAGAATATGTTACCATAAAAATATTCCAAACATAATACTTGTATATTGAACCCAAAGGGAGTGGTACGTATCACTCAACTTCAGCATTTTGCCATCTTGTTTTATCTGTTGTGCCACCCTCTCTCCCTCCCTGGTGGACCAGTTTAAGACAAATCCAAGGCGTGGTCTAAGTTCAACACTTTACTTCTGGGATGGATTATATGAAGGTATCTCTGGAGATAATTAGTCCGGTGTCTCCACGTATTTGGGAGATGTCTATTATCATATATTGGTGAAACACTTTCATTTGTCTAGAAAAGGCTTGTACCTTCTTCACATGCTTATCTGCTAGGGCAGATGGGAAACAGTCACATTATTTAGATATAAACTGTAGAAGAAAGTAGCAATGTCACTGTTTTGATTTAGACTATTTATTACTTCACTTATAAAAGACATGTAAGTAGCAATATTCTACAGGATCTGTAAAATAAAAATCTTTTGTTGATTTTCTAATTCATGGCTTGGTTCCATAGATACTGTCTGACAGAATAAAGGCTGATGATACATCAATAAACAGTGAGTCACAACCTTCTATTCCCTGTCTCTAAAAGTAGTACATGTTTATTCTAAACCATTTGGTAAATAAATAAGAAAAAATACAGTTTTTACACAAGCATTTTGGTGTGTTTCCATTCATGATAAAACCTACTTTGGGCAACTCCTTCAAAATTCCACTACACATATCCTGTCATCTTCTCCACCTCTTGGTGATATTGTTAATTTTCCTGACCCTTCTCTTTTATTCTATAGCATTTATCACTTTTAATTTACTATATATAAAATCTTTATTTCAACATCTTTTTATAACTCTATTAATCTATCTATCAGTCTATCATCTATCTATCATCTATCTATCTATCTTTCTATGTATTTATCAACTCTCCATTATCTTTATTTTCTCACCTAGTCACTTCCTGCTCTAGATTTTAAGCTTCAGGAGAGCAAGGAATTTTGCCAATTTTAATTAACATATTTGAAACCCTGAGAAGAGTGCTCAGCATCAAGTAGGCATTCAGTAAATATTTTTAAACGACTTTCTGGGCACCTGGGTGGCTCAGTGGATTAAGAATTCAATTCTCAATTTCAGATCAGGTCATGATCTTACAGTTTGTGAGATCAAGCCCTGTGCAGGGCTCTGTGCTGATAGCGTGGAGCCTGCTTGGGATTCTCTTTCCCTCTCTCACTGCTCCTACCCCTCCCCCCAAATAAATAAATAAACTTTAAAACAATAAAATAAAAGACTTTCCCTAGATTCTTTTCTTCCAAGAAAACACATACAAATCATTTCAAATAATTTTTTAATTTTCCTGTTTTTGTCTAGTTATGCTTTATCTTGTCATTAACTATTCTACAAAAGGCATAATTTTAATGGATGCACAATAATACAGATGATGCATTTATTATAATTTATTTTGATGTTTTATGATCATGAACAATTTCTCTTTTTTTTTTTACATTAATTTATTTTTGAGAGACAGAGAGAGACAGAGCACAAGTGGGAGGGGCAGAGAGAGAAGGAGACACAGAATCCGAAGCAGGCTCCAGGCTCTGAGCTGTCAACACAGAGCCCCATGTGGGGCTCGAACTCACAAACTGTGAGATCATGACCTGCGCTGAAGTCGGACGCTCAACCGACTGTGCCACCCAGGCACCCTGATCATGAACAATTTCTACTTCAACATCTTTTTGTAGAAGTGAAAATGCATCTTTTATATTAATTCTGCAAATGGCCACGTGGGTCATTCAGCTGTTCTGCATTATAATCATAATAAATCTCAATATCTTTTGCAAGGCACACAGGCCTGTAATAATTAGCCCCTTCTCCCTCTCTGCTTATCTCTCCCTTTCCCCATGTGATCCACCTTCAACCCATATCACGTTGCTCCTCCCTTCTTCTCCTGACTCACTGTGTTACATATTTGCTGAGTATCTACTACGTGGCATGCATTTTGCTATGTACTGGCAATCAATGGTAAATAAATATTTACAGTTTTGAAAGCTTTCTTTAACAATGTACTCAAATCCCACCTCAGGGCACACAGGGCACCCTTTTTGTGGGCATTCACAGCACTGCCTGTTACTTGATTTTGCCATAAATTGTGAATTCTCAGAGATTAGTGACTTTGCCCATGAGGGCTGTGGTCACAAAAATACCATACACTGGGTGGCTTCTAAACCACAGAGACTTGTTTTTTTCAGTTTGGAAGGCTGGGAAATCCAAGATTAATGTGCCAGCAGATTTGGTGTCTATTGAGAGCTTGCTTCCTGGTTCACAGACAGCTGTTTTGTGCTGTGCCCTCACATAATGGGAGGGGCAAGGGAGCTCTCTGGGGTCTCTTTTTATAAGGTCTCTAATCCCATTCATGAGAGCTGAACCCTCATGTCCTAATCACCTCCCAAAGACCCCATCTCCTAATACCACCACACTGAGGATTAGATTTCAGCATATGGATTTTGGGGAGACATGTTCAGTTGGTGCAAGCAGTGATTGAGTTTTGTTCACTTGTGGGTCCTCATCACAACACATAGTGCCTATCATATGATGGAACTCAATTCATATTCACTGAATTATTGAATTAATGGGTAAATGAATGAATTTACTAATTCATGAATAAAAGAATAAATGGTTCTCAAGAATACATGTTCATAACTTACTCTGTGTGTTAATGCTTAACAGAGATGCATCTCTTGTCCTTTCTGTGTTCCTCTTTTGCCCCCCAACTAGAGTCTCATTCTCTCCTGTCCCCTTATACTTAGAGAGCACATAGAACATTCTCAGCAGCATGCGTAGTGCCTTTGACACAGAAGAAGATAATTTTTAACCCCTTTTCAGTTATTTCATGCTTAGAACGGATTATTTTTATCCCGTTCTATTATTTTCAGCAATAATCATGAAGTGAAATCAATAATAATAATCAGAAAACAAAACAAAACAAAACAGAAAAAACTAGCAGAGCAGTATTTCCCAAAGAATAAATTCTCTAAGGTACAGAGACTAATTTGCACACCAAATGACAAAATTGAAGTAATTCAAGTGCCATTTTTTCAGTTTTAGCATCACTATGTGATCACTTCACTTCAAATCTAATGCTTAAATGCAAGGATATGCAATGCCACAGGGGTTGGAGACCCAAAGAGCATGTGAAGAGAGGTTGAATTAATCCAAAACAGTTACAAATTTCATCACAAAATGTGCATGTGTGGCAGGGGTGATCTGTATAACTGGACTTTGGGTTAACTTGGACACAGAATACAATGTTCATGAAAGGATAAATAAATTTTTCTAATGGAAAACTTGTATATGCATACTACAAAAATTCAATAAGAACCACAGTAGCAGTTGTTTTGAATTTAGACCTATAAAAGATGTTTTTTAGGAAAGAGAATTTTATCTTCCACATTGTTTAGAATTGCTAGAACATGGTGATAATAAAACGGCAGACTAACTTGCAGTCAATTTGCTACTGTTATTAGCTTCTCTATAGAGATTATACCCTCTTGTTGGCTATACTCAGGGCAGATTGTTCCCACTGCTTACTCTCCATATACCATGTATTTATTTTTATCTATCACTTTTACCTTGTTTCAGTTTGAAAGTTCCAAGAGAGAGAGGGTGTACTGGATACCTTCTTGTTCCCTCCCCTATACCCTCTTGGGTTATCTTTCATCCTGGCCCAGATGGTTAATTTTCTGTATCTACTTGACTAGGCTATGGGGTGTCCAGATATTTGGTCAAAGATCATTCTGCGTGTTTCTTCAAGGGTATTTATGGATAAGACTAACATTTTAATCAGGAAAGTAAAACATATTGCCCTCCATAATGTGGCTGGGCCTCATCCAATTAGTTGAAGACCTGACTAGAACGAAATTATAATCTTCTCCTGAGCAAAAGAATTTTCCAGTAGACTGCCTCCAGAATTAATCTGCACCATTGGCCATTTTGAGTCTCATTGCAGATTTGGAATTGACAGACTCCATTATCATGTGAGCCAATTCCTTATAATAAATCTCTTATAATCAAGAGATATATGATAAAAAAATAATAGATATAAAATGTACATATATGTATATATACATATATATATATATATATATATATACACACATAACAGAATATATGTATATATATATTCTGTTACTCTGGAGAACACTAATACACTAGCCATTGCTGTGACAATCAGCTTCATGCAGGTGCACCCATATAGGACTTTGACACACAGACCTTTTTCCACATAGATATTATTTTCTTCTTAGAGACAATGTTATATCTTTCAGTCTCTGTGGTGATAGAGACCACAGAGATCTTTACCATCTTGATATTTCACATAACAACAGGCCAGTCCACTATTGAATGGTCACTCTTAGTGACATCAGACTAACTGCAACATTGAAAAGAAGCTGGTAATTAATTTTGGATAGTCTAATGAAGAAGGCAAATAACAGTAGATGAGACATAACCCCATACAATTAAAGGCTTGTCATATGGGTGAATTTCTTTAGGTGTCTGATGTTCTGAACCACACTGAGATATCCCCCATAACATTAATGGGAAGCTTTGAACTTTGCACCTCCTACAACTATGAAAGTCATGGAGTTCTTGATGGACCTCATTGGAATTTGGAGGTGACACACTATATTTGGGGATTCTGCTCCAGTTCATATGTTGAGTTTTTGGAAAACCTCCAGTTTTGAGTGGAGCCCAGAGTAATGAGGTAAGTCTCTACTGAAGTTCAAGCTTCCGATAACTTATGTTGTATTACTCAGCATATCAGATATTGCTGGAGGTATCTGTCATAGATTAGGATGCTGTACGGACCCAGTAGAAGGGTCACAGGACAGACTGTTATGGTTCTGGAGCAAGGCCATGCTGTCTAAAGAAGAGGGCTACTTACCATTTGGCATGCTTACAGGCATGACATTAGACCCCAGTAGAAACTGAATACCCGATCCTGGGACAATGAGCTGTCCGTCATGAATGGACTACCATCACATTCTCTGAATCATAATTTAGGATGGGCACAGAAACAAGACGGTACAAAGTAGTTAAATGAACAAGTTGACAGGTTGCCATCATATCTACCTCTGTTGCACTGATGCCGCTCTCTCTTCAGAGTTACAAATTCATGGGGTAGGCAGTATATGGAATTGGCAGTATCATAGTTAAATATAATGTACTGAAGATTACCATATAGGAGATGAGTTCTCTATGATGGAAGTACCCAGGAGATTAACTGGCATGATTCTTGGTGTTTTCATGCTTAGTGATAACTATTGAAAGGTGACTGCAGCAAACATGGTCTAACAAGGTAAAAGAACTAAGGGTTCTGACTTCTTTGGAGATCAAGGTCCAAGCAAGCAATTTCCTGCTAAATGCTGGTCAAGAGTAGGAAAAATCTAGGATACATGGTGAAGGATGGAGATTATGGGCATCAGTTATGACCTCAAAGCCAATTACAACAGCGAAGACTATACCTCATTTCACCAACCACTCCACACTAAGTCTTCTGTAGATATTGAGGCTACCCACTGCCGTGATGTTTCTATCACAGTTTAGACTCAATAAACGCTATGGATGACCTCAGCTCTATGAATTGTTAACTATATTAGAGAAGCCTAACACTCAACTTGTATGCTACACTAGCCCAGAGGTTCTCAAAACGTGATTCCTGGAGCATCAGCATCAGCCTCACTGTCCTTTCTCACAATGTAATTCTAATACACTCTAAAGTTTGAGAACTGCTACTCTAGTCATTGCTGTGGCTATAAGCATCAAGCAAGTATAATCTGCCAGCACTTTACCCGAGTAACTGTGGATTTATTTGGGATCCCATAAAAGCTGTTCCTGTACCCTGATTCATTGGAAGTCTCCATGGCAGCCTCCACCTTTCCTGGGGTTCCTTAAAGACATAAAGACAAGTAAAATGATTGGGGTTAGGGTGATACTTCCAAAGCTTAACTAACTAGCTGCAATAGTGTCAGGCATTTGGGGGATACAAAGGAAAGATTTTTTTGTTTGCTTTTTTGGTGGAAGCTAGAGTTTAGAGTTGTTTTGGGATAGAGAGGTGGGCATCAAACACTCCCGCCAGGCATTTAATACCATTTGGCATTCTACCTAAACCTTTATTCTCTTGGGAATGAAAAACAGCACAGCGTCTGATCATCTACCCCATTTGAAAAGTGATAATTTCTCTAGATAACCAGGTCCCTTGTTTCATGTATGACTACTTTCTGTTAATAATTAGCATCAGAGTTTTACTGTAACGCTTAAGATGGAGACAAGATGGAGACAGCAACTTTGCTACAAAATAGTGTTCAGGACAACAAAAAAATATAACAAGATAGAGAAGTATTAAAAACATTTGACACATATTTTAATGAAACTCAAGTCTAGACACTAATAATAGAATTCTTCCTTTCCTCACTCAATTCTCAAGTCACACAGTAGGTACTTTCCATTCCGGGCAACCCCTCTCCCCACAGAAAGCGATGGTGACCCAGAGGATGTGTTGTTCCTCTTGAGAAGATCCCTTCAGGACAGCACCATGGGTAACCTGAGGCTTCTCAGTATGTCCTACACTAGAGAATGTCATTTATTATGTTAGTTAATATGACATGTAAAGAGCAAGCTTACCTAATTAGGTTAACTGTATTCCAAGGTCTACTTTCACTAAAGAAAAGGTTTCACCTGGGTTCTCCACAAAGTTATTTGATCCCCCCACTTAATTTGTTTAGTTTAGGTATGTAGAGAGAAAAACAAGATTTGTGGTGACGTGTGCATCCCTTTTTAAAGCACAAAAATATTATTAAACATTGCTTTTGGCTTGTACTTCCATTGGCCAAAATGGGTATATGCACTGATTATTTGTGAACATTTTCTTTCCCATAAATCAATCACTTATGTTTATATGCAGGGAGGTCAGTGATCATGTCCTTTAAAGTTACTTATGTTAGTTACATTCCTTATGGTTTCTAATGAAAGCATATGCCTAGGTTAAGGAAGGAATTTTGGAAGTATTAGGGTTAGGTTAGGATCCTGACCTTTAAGAGAAATATAAAATTGCAAAGGTTAACCTTTTAAGAGGTTTGAATCACAGAATTACTTCTTTTTACAAGAAAAAAAAAGAATGGAATTATAACATCAGGGGAACATTTTTTATCTATTTTGAGTCCATACATGAAGGTTATAGTAAATAATCTCAGTTAAAATTGAGGAAATGAGTTTATAGCATAGTATAATAAAAGATGGTTAGAGATAAAGACCAGTCTTTATAGTCTTTATCTCTAACCATCATATATATATATATATATATATATATATATGTGTGTGTGTGTGTGTACACACACACATCATACACGTGTTTATTGACCACCTAATAAGTAAAGCTATGTGGAACAAGGAAATATGGAATGTGATTTAGCCTGTGTAGTAGTCAGGGTTCTCCAAAGAAACACAATCAATATGAGACAATATAATAGAGATATGGAGGTAGAGATAGAGAAGAGAAAGAGAGTGAGATTCCATGGAAGCTAAGTCCTCCGATCTGCTGGATGCAAGCTGGAGACCCAGGTGTAGCAGAGTCTGAGACCAAAGGCCTTAGAACCAAAGGAGCCAATAGTAGCATTCGTCCCAGTTTGAAGGCAGGAGGAGATCAGTATCTCAGCTCAGGCTTTCAGGCATAGAGAACAAATCCTTCTGTCCTCTGCCTTCTTGTTTTTGGATTGGATGAAGCCCACCCACACTGGGGAGGTGAATCTGCTTTACTCAGTCTGCTGATCCAAATGCTAATCTCATCCAGAAACACCCTCACAGACATACCCACAAATCATGGTTAACTAAATATCAGGGTACTCATGATCCATTTAAGTTGACACACAAAATTAAACATCACAGCCTGCAAATAGCTTATATTTTCAAATGGAAAAAGGAACATTGGCAAATAATGAAATTTTGAGTATTAAGAGAGGAATACGTGATCTATTAGAGGTATCGAGAAAAGATGTTCCTAATACTAGGACGCATATTTTTTTTTCAATGCTATAAATCCAGTGCCTCTCAAAATACTTGGGAAGGGGCAGGTCGTAGCAGATGTTCAATTGATATTTATTTTGATAATGAATGAATGAGCTACAGATTTCATCTGAAAAAGGAAATATAAAATAACCTATGCATTTGTTAACACTTCTTCAGGATTCGAGCTGGTTAATATGTGTAATATTTTGTGTGTTCAATAAAATGTAATTTATCATTAGTACGAGTTTTTGAAATATTACATTAAGGAAATTGCAATCCAGTGGAAATCTTTCTTTTTTTTTTCTTAACACTTTACCTCTGTGATTTCCTTAGCCCACATTTTTTTCTGTCCACATATAAAAAAAATTCTTTCTTTAAAAAATCATTTAAGAAAGGGCTGTTACCGCTTTGCTCTTACTATCTTCCATCTCAGTTCACAAAGCCATATATATATATTTTTTAAAGTGCCACATGGACGTAGCTGCTGGGTGGGTTCCCATAGATTCACATCTCCTCTACTTTTGATAGGTTTGAAAATTTTAATAATACATTTTTAAGAGATACGTTAGAGGAGGTGAGACGAACTGCCTAAATACTGTGCATATGTGTTAGTAACAAATGTTTAAAGTGATTATTTAGTTCACCTTTCTGCTAGTTTGCAGATTTGCATGCATATATTAGTGGGTTGGGACCACCATGGGCATGCAACCCTCTTTTATTTATTCAATGTTCACTTCTGTCTGTCTGGTATTTGTCACCTACCCTTGGAACAGTTTCTCATAAAACATTTGTTGGGAAAAAATTAAAATCATGCATTTGTTGATATTTTAAAATAATAAATATAAATGTAAAACTCATGCAAGAAAGGAATTTTTGACAACTCACCTTTAATTAAGAAGTACACCAAGTATGATAAAGAAGGGGGAAACACACTTTTTTTTAACTTAATGTAACCCGACACTCTAGATTTTATCAGTAAATACAGATCAAGATTGGAAGAAGCAATGTTTATATTTTTATTGTGGGAGCATACTACTAATATAAACATAATACCATTCTATTTCTTTTTTAAAAAAAATTCACATTCTATAAAATTGCCGATTGACTTGCTGACTGGTAAGGAAAGAATGCATGGCCTCAAAAATAAGAACTTGTTTCTATAACATACATTTATCTCTTTATAAAGCAGGAAGATGATCCAAGTAGCAAGTGTATCAGCCTGAAGAGGTATTTATTTTGCCACCTACATAGGACTAAGTAATTTTTTTTAGTAATATATGTTCAAAGATCTAGAATTTAATTTTCTACATGCTGGAAGAGTGCTGATTTTGGAAGATCCTTAAGCTTAATATCTTTGACACATTAAAGCAATTTTGTTTATAACTTTAAGCTTCAGGTCCTATTGACTGATAGTCTCCCATAGATCAAAGATGCATGATTTCCAGGCTTGAGAACATATAAAATTTCTCTCCTTTTTTTTTTCTTCTGCCTTGCCAATTTGGGGGGGCAAACCTCTTAACATTTGGCCGGTTCCCAGTAAAAAAATCAAAAGGAGACAGAATCTGGGGCAGGTGGCCACATGATCATTGTGAGGAACTGAAAAGGGTCTGAGGTTTTACTCCACTTGCAAACTAATGAGCAAACCTACCACAGTTTCTTGCATGCTGGTGGAATACTGCAGACTCCTGTGTCAGAGACAAATGATTTTATGATTAGTGGCAATAGCAGTAGCCAGAGTCAGTCTGTGCCAGTTCTCTGGGCCCAATTTCCTGAAAGGTAAAGTAGAGTCAGGTGGTACCAGGGCATGCAAATGCAGTGGGTTGTGTTACAGGAGAGGAAGGAATCTGAGCTCACGGAGCCCACATCCTTTATGATGAGCAGTAAACCAGCCTAATCTTTGCCCTAAAGGGAGACATGGTCTGTTCTAGAATGGACAGTTAGCAGAGCTGCCTTTTGCTCCTGATAGAGATGTGATCCCTAACTTTCATCTGTCTGTTATACAAGCATTCTTGAAAAGGTAGTCCAGAGCAAAGGCAGTCCGTGCCTCTGTTCATAAGATGTGCAGAAATGCGAGAGACCCATTGCAAATTGTCACTTCACAGACACAGAAAGAATAACATGAGGATAAGGTTTTTTTTTTTTTTTTTCTAGAATAGCAATCAGTGGTGTGCCATAGGCCAGGCAGTGGGCTAGGATAGGAGGTAAGAAAGTCCAAGAAGGGGAAGAATGGCTTTGGATGGGAGCTGGAAATAGAAGAGTTGATTATGTTTACTGCTTGAGAAAAGGAACCAATAGAGAGAGGGAGACAGAGAGCTGAGGAAAAGCCTACAGGGATATCTTTGTAGGAGCAAATGCTATAATCGTGTAGACAATACTGCTTTTCCCCTTGTTTGAAGTCTCCTCACACCAAGGATGCACATCTCTCCAACTGGGCTTCAATAAGCTCTCACCTGAAATTCCTTAACTCCCGGACTTCCTTTGTTGTTACAAGGCCAGTCAACTCTAACCTGTTCTCTTTCTCTCTGTCCTTAGGCTTTTCTCCAAAGATATAAGGTCAATTTAATTCAATTTAACTGATTTGACCTGTTGGTGTTTATTGATTGCTCTGCCACTGATTAAGCATCCTACCTGCTCTACTTCCTAATCATCCACAATTTCTTCTTTTCCCAGAGTTGGAAAGAATGGTTCTCAGGCTGTTCAGGCCTCCAGGTCATTTGGGAGAGCCCTCCTTTGATGGAACTATGGATGAAGCCATAGTTGCTAGATCGCTTTTATGAAGGGATTCCCATTTCACTATTTTCCACGTATGAATTTTGCAGACAAAGGCATCATGTCTATGGTAAGAAGTCAGGACTGATTTCCATTTCTTACTTATTTGCTGATGAAAGAAAAATATTTTGTTAAAGGCAATAAATGACAGTCTCAATTTTATCTTGGCGGGGTAGATCTAAATATCTTGGTGAAACATAGCATCATATATGTGCTTTTAATTTAGATGAGGATATTTGCCCATCTTCTACCTGAGACAATACACATTTATAGAAATTCAGTGGCATTGTCTTTTTCTCCGGCATCTGTGGAACGGAAGTGCACATTTCATCTCTAACAGCTGGTGGAAATGAATGGGGAGATTCCTTTCTGGGTGCACAAGAGACAGCCGTTTGGATCCTGTGCTAATCAATCTCTGCTCTCACACTTACTGTGACCGGAGCATGTCACTGAACTGCAATTTTTTTTTAAATTATTTTTGAGAGAGAGAGAGAGAGAAAGGCAGAAGGAGAGGGAGAGAGAGAGAGAGAGAGAGAGAGAGAGAGAGAGAAACTTAAGTAGGCTGCACGTTCAGTGGGCTAGATCATGCCCTGAGACACATCATGACTGAGCCACCCAGGTGCCCCTGAACTGCAATTTTTAAACTACATCTCCAACGAAGTGACAAATACCTATCCTGTAGTTATTAATATATGCAGAACACTGAGTCCAGGGTTCGTGTTCTAAAGAAAAAATAATTCATTTTGTTAATATTAATTATTAGAGAGCTGCTGAGGTTGGAGCACTTCAGGAGAGGGGGAAGGAGATTTCCCATGATCTCCATCATCTACCCCAAACATGCATTCCTACTTAGTTTGCTCAGAAGGTTAAACAAAAGTTCACACTGCCCTCCCCGATTAGATCGAAACTCCATTCCCTTATTCATTCACTTGTCCATGGAGGAAACACTCTCATTTAGGCTTGTTACAGGCTAGCTGAGCCTGAGGGAGGTTGGAAGCCTTTCAGAGGTCAGGGAGCTTTGAGAACATTGGGTTAATCTTGAACAGTCAGCTCAAAGGTTCCCAACTCCTTAGTGGATATTTCCCAAAATCTCCACCCCAACCTTCCAGTTCAATGTTTCTCATTGTTACTTCTACACTTTGTTCTTCTACTGTCCCGCTGTGTTATGTTAATTATTTAGATGCCTGTCTATCCACTTACATAATGAGCCCTCAGACCATGTCCTTGACCTCTAGCACTGGGAAGATGCTCAATACTTGTGTGAATGAACTCATAAATAAATAGCAATCTGAATAAATTGATTAATGACAATAGGGAAGTCCAGAATGGGAATGAAACCGTAGCCAAGTTTCATTACAGCAGGGAACCTGACATCTTTACCTGCACAGGGAGACAGCATGAAGGCAGGCACGCATGCTTCTAGGTGTTATCTGGAACAACCTTTCACAGGGGACTGAGAACAAAAGGATGGGCCTTGCAGGGGATTGGGCTGCTTTAGGATCTTTTCTTTCTCCTGGGATTCACTTCCCCATGCAATCCCCTACCCCTCTTCACACAGAATTATCCTCTTGAAGGGAGTGTGACTGATGAGCATTCTTGCTCAGTCCTAGTGAGTGACCGGGTGGCTGTAGCAGAGGCCAACAGGGCTGCAAAGCAAAGCAGACACAGTGTTGGATGGGGAGCAAAAGAATCCTAGCCTGTTAAAGCAACCCTGCCCCAGGGGATGTAGTCAGTGAAAAGGGAATCAGATCCCTCAAAACTCCAGGTACAAAATAATCTCTTTCTTGAATTATTATAACAACCCTTTAGGGTGAAACTGGGGGTTAGCGATGTTAAGAAAGAGATAGCAGCTCTGAGACGTTTTGGAGAATTAATTAATAGTAGCAGAGTTACATTTTATGGAGCATCTCCTGTGCCCCAGGATTAAGAGTTGTGCATGTTTTTTCAGTTTTCATCTTAAATTTAAACTCTATGACGTGGGTGGCCTTGTGCCCATTTTATAGGTGGAAATCAGGATAGCTGAGGAGTTAAACAGCCTGCCTCTGCTCCCAGAGTTTATAAGCCACAGAGACTAGGTTCAAACTGGTGTCATTCTGATGCCAAGTCCTTTCTCTACAAAAACTTTTGACACTATCTCTCTAGGTGGGGGGTAAGGAGGCTGCAAGTAAGGATTATGCCATGGTTTGAGTCATTGTACCTAAAAATGGTGATATTTTCAGAGCTCTGGTAGAACAATTGGAAAGGATATTTTGAGTAAAGATGATTTGGATTTGTACATATATTAATATAGTTCTCCAGTATATGATCAGTAGACCTTTGGGAATGAGTTATGGTTTAGTTCATTAATCTTGTAATGGATATATTTGTATTAGATTCCTCATAAGCTTGTTGTGAGGATGAACTCAATATCATTATCATTTTTCATTTATTATTTCTCATTGTAAGTATTTGGTTAAAAAACAACACGATGCTTACTTCTGGTAATGAATACGCTTTTGTTTTCAGCTGTTCGAATAAACTTTCTGCATTTGGCCGGCAATGATTTCCTTCTACCCTTATAGAAAAATAGTATGTTAATGATAATAGTGTGTTATTCTTAGTTGAGCCCTATAAGTCAAACTCAGTGTAAACATGTTAATTACATTATTTCATTAACCTAATTCTAAAATTACATATATATCAATTAATGCTGGAGATGGATTTAAAAAGTACTTTGTATGGGACACCTGGGTGGCTTCGTCAGTCAAGCATCTGACTCTTGGTTTTGGCTCAGGTCATGATCTTTCAGTTCATGGGCTCGAGCCCCTTGTTAGGCTATTCACTGCTTGGGATTCTCTCTCTCTTCCTCTCTCTCTGCCCCTCCCCTGCTCGTGCTGTCTCTGTCAAAATAAATAAACTTAAAAATAAATTAAAAAAATAAAAAATAAATACTTTTTATCACTAATACATAATTCATGTCTGAGTTTCAGAAAATAATGAATTAAAAAAAAATTCTAGATAGTGTGTATGCCAGTGTCTTTTTTATCTGTTTCTCAATGGATCCTTATTACCCACTCTCTCTCATCCAAGCAATTAAAAATTGTTCTTCTATATGCACTGATTCAAATCCTTTTTGGATAGGAGCAGTGTTCATTAAATGCACTAAAATGAAATAATTGCACAAAGAGTACTTCACCTTCATGCAAATTTGCAGCTTGTTTAAGGGGCTTGGGGGAACAGTAGTGACAAGATCCTTCTTCCATATTTATGCCAGACCTAAGTCATTAACAAATTCCCAGTGGAACGTTTATAACGCATATTTAATTATGATAGAATTCTAAAGCCAATCCAGGGGATGAAAAGGTTCTGTTCTTTTTCCAAAGTCCAAACAAAAATTCTTGGTGTTCTAAAACAAGGGAGCATGTACAGAACTTTGAGGCTGTCAATATGAAGCAAGTGGTTCATGGCTTCTTGTCATTTTGTGTATATCATTTATGCTAATCTTATAATAGGTTTTTTTTTCTTTTAAACCAAGTATAGGGCCCAGTTTAAGATTTAGAACTTACCAATGATGCACAAAGGAAAGGACTCGGTGTTATTTGGTGTTAGTTCTAGCTAGAAGACAGGATCTAGACAGGAAAGAATTGGATAAAGGACTTTTAATACTTCTTTATCTAAGATTTTTGCTATAATAAGTAGTTAACACATGTCAAAATTTTCTGTATATTTTCATTAAAAAAGTCAATTGTGATTTCTGTCTTTATCAGTATTTTCACAGCACGTAAAACAATGTGTCTAGTTTCTAAAGTAATTTTATGTCTTTTGCCTCATTGTCTGAACCATTCAATCTGGTTGGGAGAAAGTCTGAGCTATGCATTATCTCAAAGTCGTAGTGATGATCCCGTTAGGTCTTCAGGTGTTTTCTTGAATTTCAGTGATATGTTAAAGATGACCTTGATGATTCCTTTGAGCACTAAGATTAGGTGATTCTTTAAGCATCGGTTGTCGACTAGAATCAGAGTTTTAAAACTTAAAAGTATTTAAAAATCATCCATTTCATAAGCACCAGAAGGTAACTTCTTGACCACTATTACCGTGTTAAAGGAGGCAGCAGTCTCTACATTAGGTCTCCATATTTAATCAGGTAAATCTTCCCTGGCATGAAAGAACCCGGATTTTGGCTCTGTGTCCCATATGTGAAATTCACATCCAAGGGTTATGTCATGAGGCCTCAGAAAAGGTTCCTCTCAGAATTGTGTTTTGGTTATGCACGAAAATACCTCCAGTTAGCCTGGTGTGTGTGTGTGTGTGTGTGTGTGTGTGTGTGTGGCAAAAATATATATATATATTATGTTTAGATTTAGCCCATTGGACTCAGTTTAGATGATCTCAGTTTTGTTGGCAATACCCAAAGCACCCTAGGCAGGAACCAGTCAAACATATGCCTTCTTCTCATCATCAGGCTTGATCAGGGTGCTGACCTTGACCACATCAATGTCATAGAGCTTCTTCACAGACTGTTTGATCTGGTGCTTGTTGGCTTTGACAATCACAATTAACGCAAGTGTGTCGTTGTCTTCTATTTTCTTCATGGCTGACTCAGTACTCAGGGGGATCTTGATGGCCTAGTGGTCAGACCTGCTTCCTCTGGGGGCGCTCTTTCCAGGATACAGTATTTGGGTTGCCTTCGGAGGTGCGGCGTCTCAGGCTTCGCGAAGGTAGGTGACACATGGATCTTTTTTCCTGACTCCAGATGCTTTTTGGCACTGCTTTTTCCCCTTCACAATTTTGCTTTGGCTTGGGTTTGGGGAGGGCCAGAGGCTTCCTTCTTCACCTTTGGCACCATCTTCATGAAAGCACTCTTTTATGAAAACGAGGATTGGGTTATGATTTTCAAGAGGTGAGAAGTATAAGAAAGGAGAAAGGTGGTGGTTACAATAGAAATAATTGGATTTTTGCATGGTTGTTATCTGTCCGCAGGGCTCTATAAAGTCTCTTCACTGTATATTTCTTTGAAATGTCTTTTTTGCTTACATTTCTATAGGGCAACTTATTTTTTCTGATTAGGATCGCCCACACCTTTTAACAAACCTATTCACTACCACTTTTACAGAAATCACCTCCTTAGTGTAGAGAGATATCGGAGCACTGATCTGGGCGTAGGGTAGGGATAGGATGAGGAGAGAATGATGCTGGAAAGATAGATGCTAGGAAAGAGAGTTGTGAAATTTAAGGTTACTAATGTAAATAACTTCTTAAAGAAGCTCCCATAAATTGGAAAAATAAAGTAAAATAATCATTATTGAAATCCTTTTTTCCCCAGTTATCTTGAGGTTAAACATGAAAAATATATTTGTTTTTTAATGAGAGCAATCTATGACTTAGGAACATAAATGAGAATTTTTGACTTTGAAATGTCTTTAAAAATTCGAACTAATTTGTGCTGGGAGCTTTTAGTTTACTCAATGATCTCATATTCTTTAGCTTAAATATCATTTCAAGGAATGTTTCCCCATCTACTCATGGGTCATCTTCTTTCTCTGAAATGTGTGACACAAAAAGTATAATTTGTAAAATAAGTTTGTACGGAATGGAGACAGAGATAAATGACCACAAAAAAGGAAAGAAAAATGCAGGAACCCTTTAGGAATGGGGAGACATTCCTTGAATATGACATTTGAGGGAAAATGGTCCTAGTCATTCATTTTTATATGAATGAAGGGGGTTTGTTTGGTTGTTTTTTGATAGTAAATTTAAAAAAAATTAAAACTACATCCTAGTCTCCTCAAGGGCTAGATGTAGCATTCATCCTTCACGGGCAGGCTTTGAAATATTCCCATTCATAAAGTTCTCATAGATTCCTTTTTCCAAAAAGATGTACTTTTTCACAAATAACATTTAGGAATCCTTGCCAAACTTTGGAAGTGGTACAGCTGTTGGCGGGGGTGGGGGAGGGGTGGGGAGAAAGCAATGTATCAAAGCCTCTGATCGAGAGTAAATCTCCCTTCTGCAGATTGGACACATTGAAGTGTAAGAATAAATGGGCAGGGCCATAAATACGTAAGAAACCGGGGTCCACAGAATGTGTACTTCTAGTTGTGCTGTTTCTCCATTAACAGCCACACCATATGTCTCAGATTTAGCTGATTTTATTTTCAGAAGATAAAAGGCGCCAAATCATCCACCACACTGGCACCTTTAATGAGCTGGGGTTATTTTGCCTCTTAGCTTACATGTGAAAATCAATAGGAAAGCACACCCTTTTGCTTTCAGTCAAGTCTGGACACACTGGGAATAGGGATGCAAAGTTTATTTGTGGTCCTATCATATACAATAAAGATCCTGTAATGGTTATTTTTCTGTCACCTTTGCTTGACCTGAAAAATTTTAATAGGATCTAAAATATCTCATGCTTGACCTATTACTGTCAAATAGCAATCAAGATGCTATGTTTAAAACTGACTTTAAAGCGGAATAACATCACATTTGCTAAGCAATATTGAATGAAATGCAGACTTCTCAGTAATTTCTAGTAAAATCATTGTTAGGCTGTGTAAATACAAGCTTAAAGAATAGAGAATAAGCATAACACTGAGGAGAAAGCTTGACTCTTTTTACTTTTCATGCAAAGTAATTCAAATCTTTGAAAACTAGTTACCTTCAGACATGTGTTCTTAAATAAATAAATAAATAAATACACGTGTATCTATAATATTAACTTCAAATTATATGTTCAAAAATAAAATAAAATAAAATAAAATAAAATAAAATAAAATAAGGGCACTTGGGTGGCTTAGTAGGTTAAGCGTTTGATTTTGGCTCAAGTCATGATCTCTCAGTTCATGAGTTTGAGCCCGGCGTTGGGCTGTGTTCTGACAGCTCAGAGGCTGGAGCCTCTTTTGATTCTGTCTGCCCTTCTCTCTCTGCCCCTCTTACCACTTGCACTCTCTCTTTCTCTCTCTCTCTCAAAAATAAATAAACATTAAAAATAAAATAAAATAAAATGAATAAAATAAAATAAAATATTGTGTTCACTAATTATCACGTTCAGAGTAAATTCTGAACTATTTTCTGGTACCAAGTAGTTATTTGTAACATTTATAAAATGCCTATCTGAGGAAGATATTTAATAGCAATAAATGATTTAACCAATAGCAAATATCAATATATTTAAAAATAAATTTGGAGAATTTATATCATGCCATATTTGGTAGGAAGACAGAACATATAGATTTTAAATGCTTAAATCTATTATATTTTATCATTCAAACATTGTCTATGTGACCTATAGTGCACAGACCCTTGGTTTTCAGATGCTCTTCGGCTTTTTTCCTTTAATTTGACTGAGGTTATGTAATGCTTGATATTTTGATCGCTCATCTTGTGGAAGACTATGGTTAGCTATAGGTTAACAGAAATAGTGTACCACGAGTGCATACAGTAAGTTTTGAATCTGCTTATAACGACATGTAAAAGTGCACCCTGCTAGGAACTCTACTATTCACGCTGAGGTTTAAACAGTGGAATTGGGTTCCCAGTGGATTTTCACCTTCACAAGTACTTAATGCAGCTTTAGGTGTCTCAGGGGCAAACTGAACTGGCCACTGAATATCCTTTTTAAGGGGAGTTAACAATGGCTTAGTTCTACCTCTCTTGAAATACAGGATTCATGTTTTTCTCTCTTAAAATTTAGTGTTCCTAGAGGCAGTCGGGAACATTAGAGAATGAGACTGTATTTATCCATCCCAAGCTAGGTACAATGCAGGTGAGGGCAATCCAATGTTCCCTGCGGTGCTTTGTCAAAGCTTTTTAACCCTACGCTGAAAGGAGAACCACTTCAGAGTGAGGTTACAATTGAAACTCCAAACCTATTAAAAACCTGGGCCTTTACATTGGTGCAGGCTTTTGATTATAAAAAATTCTGTGTACTTTTGAGGATGTACACTTCTGTGCTAGAGGTGATATTGTGAACCCTGGACTTATTACGGGTGCAGCCAATTCTAGGATTAGAACCCAGACCTTAGATCCTTTCTTTTTGAAAGAGATTCTGATTTTATTTTGGGCTAGAAGAGTTATGAGGCAGACCAACTCAAGTGAAAGTCATAAAGTACACAGATAAGTGGTGCTAGGGACCTAGCTGTCAGAGAAAATAGAAAAGTCACACATCGCATCCAAAATATCCCATGCTAAAAAAATCACAGATGCATATACACATACACATAAATAGATCATACCAAAGAAGTCATGACAGTATTGTGTTTTGATAGTTTGGAAAAAAAAAAAGCGCTTAGAATATACTAGTCAGGATAAGTTAGGCAATGCTGTGGTAACAAATAACTCCAAGGTCTCAATGAATTTGAACAAATATTAAATATTTCTCTTTCACAGGAGTCATGGAGACCCTATAGGCATCTGTCTTCCATTCGTAGTGATCCAAATTGCCCAACATCTCAGTAGAGGCTTTTGCCTTCATTTTTTTTTTTTCATGGCAAGGGAAGAGACAGCCTGAAATCTCACTGGAGTAAATAAATTCATTCATCTGGAAATGGCACATTACCTCCACTTATGTTTCATTGGCCAAAGATTGGGGGGGGGGGGCAGGGAAGTTAAAAGACCACTAAACCAAAGGACGAGAACTAGAAATACCAGTGAGTAACCCAAATATCCATCAAATAAGAGGTGATAGAATTATAGGTAGGAAATCCATTAGCTTTTTAACTATCTCAAACAGGTATTGCTGAATTAACAAATATAACTGATTTTGAAAAAAAGGGGATTTTAATATTATTCCTAATGATGTCTCTGTAAAAATCAATAACATAATTTTTATAAAAACCACACAAATATGCATATTTATAAAGTACTGTGTTTCATTAAATATTCAAATGGCATTTCAATATTTAAACAAAATCCATAGACTAATTTCATTATTGTCACAGGCAGAATATTATATTACTTGAAAAGTGCTCAATAAGATTGATTTGTGTTCTCTGTAAAATGTAGTCTCCACTGACCACTTGCCAGGTTGGGTTACAAGAGCCTTTCAAAACCACAAACTGTGCTGCGGTCTTTACAATGCAGTGCCTGGAATGCTTACACTAAGCTTTGAAACACTACAAAATATCAATGGCCAGTTCACAGCCAATACCCATCCAGGCGGAGGCACTTTGCTGCAGATCGTTTGAAGTAGCTATTACTGTAAATCAAAGGTTTAGCGTGTTCTTATTTTTTTCGCCTTTGCCCTTCTAGAATATTCATAAACAAATTGTCTAGCTCTGCACCCAGAAAAATACGGCCACCTAATCAACCTTTAGCTATCATAATTTAATCCCTCCCCCGACTTTTAAATAAACCCCATCAATACTATTCATTATTAATGAAAGGTAGGATGATTCCAGGATGAAGTTTTAGTTCAGGCGGCAAATCGATACTTCTGACCATGTCTGTTTCATTATTGACAACGTCTACCCACATTTACTCTTATAATTAAGTTTTAGTTCAACTCCTAACTTTTCTCAAGTGTTTGAAATGGCTATATGGTGTTCTTAATTTCAGCTGCTGTTTCATCTTTCTCAGTAGGTGCCTATTTTATTGTTAAAGGTCATACTCATTTGTCTGCTCCAACAAAGGCAGCCCTTAAAGTTGGCTGTGGTTTTGACAGACAGTGGTCCCTATAAGTGATGGCCTTAAGGACAGAGCTGGCACTGGGAGTCAGTCACCACAGCAAGGGGAATAACAGATAACAAATCATGCCACTATTTTTCCTCCTGGCGTGATTGACGACAGCACAGCGGGTGTAACTTTTCAATGTCCTCAGATTAAAAACCCCTCAAACAAATGAGTTCTGAAAATACTGCCCAGGGGCATTAAAGGGAGCTGTTGGCCTCAAAATACTTTTAAAAAATAGGTTTTTTTTTTTAATGTACAATTTATGGCCACTCAATGCAATTATCTAATTTTCAGTGATACTTTCCATTTTATACACACAAAGCTCAGCTATAGATTTGAGGGGCTGTTGCCATCTAGGATGTGAAGCTTTTCAGAGAGAGTACGCAGTGCTCTGCAAGGCAGAGCAAACAGCGTTCTCAAGGGGAATTTGGTATTTGTGAAAGCATCATGGGCATTTCAGGGTACCACAGGTTATTTTTAAAAGTACTGTTTACGTGATCTATTAATTATATTCTAGCTGAATGGTAGAAATAAAGATAATCAAATGACCAAGCTCTGGCTACATGTTAAATCACCTCTGTATTTTCCTGGCCCATTGTCAGCCCATCCAACAGCAGTGCAAAATAAAATACACACATTTCCACATGAAAATATCAATTCCTCTTTCCCTGACATATTATATTGTCGAATAAAAAATATAGAATGTACAAATTCTATATTTCTAGTTTAAGAAATACAGCCAGGTATATTTGTTCTATACCTGTAATTCTAATTACTGTATATGTGTAGGTAAATAGAACATAAAATAGTCATAGTTTTATGTGTGTATAAAAATGTTGTGTGTGTATATCATTAATGTGTATAAACCACGAGGAAAGGATACCATTTGTCTGGAAGTTTTAGCCATTTTAATAGTTTATGCCTGAGCAGCTTGCTGTAAACAATGATTATGGGCCTCTCTCCCAGGAAGATTGATTCAGCAGTTTTGAAATGAGGCTTGAAATCTGTATTAATGTGGGTCTTAGGTGATCTAGATATAACTTGATCTAACTGTAATTGGGGAACCAGGGTAGGCATGTTGACGTTGGATTAGTACTCTTAGGTCACAGTGTTTTGTACAGAAGTGCTGGTGTTGGAGTCAGGTTGGACGAAGGTTTGAATCTTGGTCCTGTCTTACTAGCTATGTGATCTTTGGCACGTTACTTAACTTCTCTGAACCTCAGTTTTATGGACAGTTCCGTGGCAATAACAAATCGTATCTTGAAGGAGTATCGGGAGATGAATGAAGCTGCTGAATAAACGCAAGTTGCAAGAGGTCTTTCCTTGCTAATAATACAACTGAAATGCTTACACAATCAGGAGCTTGAATTAAAACACTTTCTTGGAAGATAAACGGACTCTCCCACCTCTCCCCGCCCCACAGCCCCAGGGCTGTTCTAAGGCACTTTAAGAGCTGCCTGTATATAAAAGGGAAGTTATCTGGTCTCAGTTCCAAACTCTAAACCTAAGACCTAAATAAATCTAGTTGTTCAGATATTAATCACTCTGTCAATCTTGTATTTTCCGTGGGCTTCAGAGTGAACCTGGGTCTTTGGTAATCACTCATTCAACACACTTATTGAATCCCAACCATACACCAAGGCTCAGAATTTCCTCCTCAGAGGATGATGGGAGCCACACTTTCCATGGACCAGGAACCATTCTAGGTGAGAAGGGGACTTGCTTTCCTTGTCTCACATCTCCAACTTTTTAATAGTGTGCGGCAGGATGCTTTGATTTCTGGTAGTGCCTCTATTTCCTCATCTTTGGCAATAATAACAAGCTTACCCATTGGAATAAGAATTCAATGAATCAATATATATGAAATGGCACCCAGGAAGTGACTTGCCCAAGGTCACACAGGCTGAGCCATGTTTGTTGGATTTGAACTCAGGTGCTGGAGTCCAGACATTGCAGCTCTGCTTTTGCTTGGGTTGCTTACAACTCCTTGCTCTTACCTGACAGTGTAAATCCAACCAGAAGGGAGAGTAGGTAGTAAGATATCTGAAGTTATGTAACTAGACTTACATAAACAAAGGGAGATAAAGAAATGTATTTAAAAAAAATGAAAAGCTGTACACTATTTAAAATTTTTACTTATTTACATTCTGTATAAAAATATATACAAAGAATCACATGCTCTCTTCTGTTTTCTAGTCTCCCTCTTTTTCCAACACAATGGGAGCACTGTTACAGATTCCTAGGTCCCTTCAAGAGGTGTCCACAACTTTGCAGCGTATATGTGTGTAGATATGATCCTATGAAGTTGGATGTACCATACTATACTCACTCTTCTGTCCTCCTTCTTGCATTTGATTCTATATTTATTGTTATAAAATTGTTAACAGATTTTTTTAAATGTAGAAGTATATAGAATAAAAAAAGGTCTTCTAACAACATCTGAAATTGTCTTTATAGGAAAAAAGCGTTGACGCGATACCCTTGTTCTGTGCCTTGCTTATATTTAATATTATTAACAGTTCCCAAAGTAGTATATAGGAAGCTAACTTACTTTTTTAATGACTGCTTAGAATTACAATGTTACGCTGAAATGTATGTATTCCCACATCTTTTGGTAGGCATTTGTTTCTAAGTTCTTAAAGCCATTTTCATAGCATTTCATTAAGTATGTTTGTAGATATACCTTTAAACTCTAATGATTGCATTTTTGTAGGAGAAATCTCTGAAAATTGGATTGCTGTCATAGAGTATATGGATTTATTATTTTGATTCTCCTGTCAGATTTCTTTCCAAAATCAGTACCGTTATGATACCACAAGTATTGTAGGACAATGTCTATTCTCTATACCCTTGGAAATATTTAACCATATACATTTTATGTGCATAGATTTCATTTTCTTAGATATACTTTTTCCCCATTTTTAGTAGCTCTGAAATTTGAATATGTTTTATAATCGACATGTAATAATGAAATCAGTAGAACTTTCACTTTCTCCATGATACATAAAATCATGATTATGTTTTACAATTGATGACTTAGTTTCAGTGAAATATGCCATTTTCCAATTTTACAGGTGGTGAAAATCAGATTTTAATGCTGTTTATGTTTTGCTGTATTAATTTCTACTGAAGCTGTGCATCTTTTCAGTTTTATATGTAATTTTTCTTTTATAAATTGTTCATAACTCAATCCAGTTTGTAATAGTAAATATAGGGAAATTATGCCAAGGATTTTGGCTCTTGAAGAGCATTTTTTGGCGGACAGTCTTTACAAAACTAGGTACATCAAAAACTTTCCATGATCCAGTCAGTGTCTTGCTAGGGCAAGACTGTTTTCAATATGGTATTGTGTGGGTTCTGTTCCCACACAAAACATTATATACATCTTCACAATGACTATCTTGTTGGGAAAAAAGATTTAAATTTTTTTTTTCTTTTTTACTGGACAAAGAGCACATTCTTCAGGGGAAAGTGGGCACTCCTCTTTTACATGAGAGACAACCTTTGTGTCCTAGAATTAGCACTTTCCTCTCTAAGTTAGCGTAGAACTGAGGCAACCATGCTTCCTTGCTTTTTTCCAATACCGACAAAATCCATTGCTACTGGTGGAGAGAACCCTTTGTTCCTGAATCTGATATCCCAATAATTATCTAGCTCTCTAATTGTGGTAGTATGTATTTTATTAAGATTTCTCTTGTTTGGTTCAAATCCACATTCCTTCCCCTTTGTATATCTCATACATTTTTAGCTTAGTAGAACTTAATGGGCATGATGCACACTAAGGGGGGTACTTTGGCAATGCAAGAGCAGGGGATTTTTTTTTTTTTTATTGTATTGACTGGGTGGAAAGAAGGGTGGGTAGCTACTGGCATCTAGTGGGTAGAAGACTGGGATGCTGTGAATTATCCTACACCACATAGGACAGCCCCCACAACAAAGAATTATTCGTCTAAAGTGTCAGGAGTGCCACAGTTGAGGAACTCTGCTTTAGAGTCTCATTTTAAAATGGTCTTAACCTGCAAATCACAGTGTTTGGAATTTCAGTATCATCTCTGGGGATTCTCAATTCCCAAACCACCCTCTCCCGTCCATACCCCCACGCATACACACCAAACACCTGAGTGATGTAACATACCTTTTATTAATAATAGTTTCCCACAGGAATGGTGTAGGAAGGTGGGGACAATGATGCCATGCCTATAATTTGAAAAGAGCTCCCAGGTGATTTTGATACTGCTTCCTCCTCCCAACAGTAGAGTTAGCACTGTAATTTACAAGGTCTGAAGACAGTGATTGTCAAAGTCCTCTGATTTACATCCCTTCCCACCTCTTCCCCTCCTTAAGGCTTACCACTTGTTTGTCTATGGTTGCTTTTGAAAGAGATAAAATGTCTTAAGTCAGGATTTTCTATTCATAAAAGAGAGCGTCTTTTGCTTGGTAGTGAATTTGGCCAAAATAGGATGTAAATTTTCTGAGAAATTAAAAAAATGCGCGCGCGCACACACACACACACACACACACACACACACTTAATTCTATGATATTACTTCAAAACTTGGATAAATAATCCTTCCTTTATAAAAGTGGATGACTCTCAGGGAGTTGATTTTACTTGGTATTAAGTACTTTTACTTAAGCACTTACTTTGAGATCCCTAATCTACGATTACATGGGATAAACCACACTTTTGACTTCTAAAATTTGGGGCTTTGTTCATATAGCATTAATATATCCATTCCTATAGTTCTTCTAGAGAGAGAGTATCCATTTCTGTGATTATGTCCTGCATGCGCTCAAACCCCTACATCAAAGCAGTCATGCTGTAACCAGCCCTGCGGGGACTTGGAATCTGAGGATAGCAGAGTCCACACGGACAGAGCTCGGAGGGTAGCGCTGACTGATCCCCATGGAACACAGCCACTGTCCTCGCCTCTCTGCCAGTGTTGTCTGTCTCATCTGCCAGCATTTGCCCTTCAGGTCTCAAATATGGCAAAACAAACAAACAAAAAATCAGATTGTGGCGCTGGGAAGGAAGGACAGGATGAGAGGGGGAGATATCTCCACTGGTTACTCCTAATCTCTACCTTCTTTGGAAACCTTTCTGCACTCATAGGCATGCAGCACTGCATTGGTTTTTCCAGCAGCTATTTTTGGTGGTCATTCTTACCTATTTAAGTATAGTGGTGCCAACAGTTTCGAGCCAGTTATCAGAAATAACCAGTTTAGAACACCCTGGAGTCATTTGAAAATGTCCTGCTTCTTGAGCAAGGGTCACATAATATGTAAATATCAATTGCCTTGCTAATCATTGTATTCATGTATCTGTTCTGGTATCTGATCACCGGAACAGCAATAAAAAAGATGACATTATGCACAAATACGATAAGAAAAACCAAAGACCGCTGTTAGTGTATTGCAACGAAGGCTGAAATATTTTGCAAAATTGTCTCCTAAGAAGTATCTCAATGTGGCTTTTCAAACATGACATGTTCATCAGAACGGTAGCTTGAGTTCATCACAAAACAATTAACATACTTTCCATTGAACAAGAAGGGAAAAAGTGGATCCTAAAATGTAACCTCAACTTTGCGGCTTTCTCCTCCTTTTCATAATCAATTACAATTTGCTATGGGTTTCTTGTATTTTACTTTAAATATACATAAATTAAATAATTTTTTATATTCATATCGTTAGCCAGAACTGAGATATAAATATAAGGACTCTTCTGATTTAAGGCATTTGTTTTTATTTATTCTCAAGCATGCCATCTGTCAGAGAGGAAAGAAAACACAAGAACATATGGATGAATTCTTTTTGTTTACCTAGATATTTTGGAATCAATATGTTCCAAAATATGTTGCCAGACTACATGATGTTCTTGATTGCCAGTGCTTACATTTGGGCCTCTGAATTAACTCGCAGAGGGTACAATTTTAACCATGCAAGATGTGTAGCTATGTATCAATACTAAAAGACATGTACAATAAAGTAAATTTCCACTTTCTAAAATCAAGACAGCATTAGAATAACTAGAAATGTTGGATTGCTTGCTTCCAAAAGTTTCAATAACAGACATTTTGGTAAAGAGGTATATGAAGCTCCCATAAAATCTTCATATGCTTTTTGAATTACTAAAGAAAGATCAAATTGTATAATTTAGCATAACATGGTGCTTTGTATTATAAGCTGGTAATCCAAGTATAGTGTAAAAGCTGACACTCAGTTGCATATTAGGCTGAACCACGTGAAACTGCCATTTTTCTAGGTAAAAAAATAGGGTGGACAAAACTGTAAGTAAACTAGAAATATGAGGGTAGCCAAAATGCAAGTTATGAATTTTCCTTTCTTTTTTTTTGCCCAGTTGTTGCATATTTATACAAAACTATATTATGATTATTATGATTTAATTTGGGTGAGCAAGCATAGGACCTATGTGGCTAAATTTCAGCACACAGTGGTTAACACTTGCTTATTCTTCTTTTTAGAATTAAAACATTGAAAAAGAGTCCATCTTGAATATATGTGTGAACAGTAGGCATTGGTGAGTCAGTTCAGTTCAGCAAATATTTACTAAGCATCTACTGGTTTTTAAACAATGCTGCAGCTTTTGTGGTCGCACAAATGAATAAGAACACTAGTAACTTTAGGGTGCTTACTTTCAAGGGAGAGAGAAGCACATGAACATGTTCCAATGTAATGTGGTAGTCTTCATTATTTAGGGCACAGACTTTGGCCCAGTGTCGCAATTTGTCTGGTTTGGGTACCTACAAGCTGAGCAACTTGGGCAATTTCCTAAACAATCTGTGCTTCATTTTTATCGTCCATGATAAAATGGGGGGGGGGGGTCATGATAGCACACATCTGTTAGTATTGTTATAAGGACTCAGTAAGCTGATGAAAGCAAAGCACTTAGTACCAGGAACAATGTAATCGCTCTAAGTGTTAGCTGTTACTATCACTAATAATAAAATCGTGTAGTAATAGAGGATATTTGCTTTTCCCATATCTAAAATCTTTTTGTTAGGAAATGACTTATTCTGGGGCCTTGTCAATATAACTGGAAAGTCACAGGCATTGTAGACAATCTATTCTGGGTTCAAATCTTCACTAGTCATGTGATTCTCTATTTTCTTATTTGTAGAAATAGGGATAATACTACCACGTTTTCATGGGTATCATGAAAATTTAATGAGATAATGTTTATAAAGGCCGTCAATAAGTACTAGCTATTAATATTAGATTAAAAAATCCATTCACACCTATGTATTATCCCCAAAGAAAATAAGAAACACTATGAAAAATGAGTTGTTATGAATTAAAATAACTATATTATACTTTTTAAAATATATAATTTAGAGATTACGTCATTCTCAACATTAAATCTCACTTTACATTTGGTTCCTACCAGGTTCACTCTTTTCAATCCTTATAGAAATAGTTTTTCTTATTTGTATAGTACTATATAAAAATTCTTACAAACATAAGATACTCTCTTGTTTTTGCACTTTAGAAAGGAATCTGTCCACACATATTCGTAATGTGATAGAGTTTATGCTAATTTTGCCATAAGATTCATGGGTATATTGGAGGCTTGTTAATAATTAAAAAATTTTACTTCTTCAAGTTACAAATAAGTATTACAGTAAATACTTTCCAATCTTTATCTGACATGACATCTTACCAATACAGGCATCACAAAATAAATAATTTATGAAAAATATTTATTTAAAGAGCTGTAATTTACCTTGCATTTACCATATGCCATTCATCCAAGTAGCAATATAAAATATTCATTAGAGAAACTCATTAAAACAAACTTCTATACAATGAGGTGACGGGCCAACAAAAAACATCAATCATAGCAAGGCTTTAAGTTTTTATTAGTGCATATGGGCACACTAATATTTCAAAGTAGAAAATTATGAATATTTTGTCCTGGTTCTGGAATGACCATGCTGCTGCAGAGACAAATTTGATAAGAGTGTAACAAGGACAGGAACCGGTTTTTCTTCATTTGTTTTCATTTTAGTCAAGAAATCAGTGACAGTTCACTGAGATTTATTTTATTAATGATGAATCAACCTGATGCTGTAATTAATGGGAAATCTATAGCTAATCTTAGAGGAAAAATAACTAGGCACATAATGATGTTTAAGCCTGGCAGAGCTGAACTCCGCGCCTCTGTTTCTTGAGGACAGGAGTGGAAGGCAGGGCAGTCCTTGTGAATATCAGCAACTCCCCGCTGCACTTCCAGCCACACGGGAGAACACTGAGTCCACTCTGGTCTAAGGAGCAGTGTTTACAAAACACCACAAACGTTGGACTGCAACCGGTTGTACTCACACCAAGTAGCTGCAGAATGATCGCATCTACACATGCACGCGCTCATGCGCGCACCCCACAAACTTTACAATTCTAGTGAAACTTCTGCGTGTAACCGTGTTAGAGCACATGAAGAATAAGCCCAAACCAGTACATTTACAGGATTCACATAAGCAGCATTGTATTTCTCTAGATTTCCCTATATAAACTAATTCACAATTCATTAGGAAGTTCTGTTAAGTCTCTGCTTCACATTCGCTGCCCTTCTATTACACTGTTGATCTGTGATTAAATGCTCTAATAAAATTAACTGGCTTTGCTACAAACAGAACATCTGGAGCTATGTTTAATTTCATGTCAAACATACACAGGAAACACCTGTCTAGGTGAAGTAATTTAAAAAAAAAAATGACATTAATCCATCTGTTTTGGAAAATGGTGTCATGGTTGTCACATTAAAAGGTAATATCAACAAACACAGAAACCCTAAATTGCTTGGGAGCATACGTTTTCTAAAATTAACAAAAAAATGGCTTATCCAAATGTTATTGTGTCAGTCTTATTTTGTGCCGAATAGTTAGAGGCCTTCTTTAACTCAGCAACTTCCAATACCTGCCCTGTAAAACTTCCAGATGTTAAGGCAGTCTCTACTTAAAAGATTAAAACCACTGGTGTGATTCTTTATCTAAATATCTGTACCGAGATCAAACTAACAAAGTTCGCTGAATTCCTTGTACTGATAGGGAGACTCTACATGTATTTTAAAGTATACAAAAGTATGAATAAGTTATTTTTATGTGATGTCAATGAACAAGTACACGTTTTTTTAGAACTTAGATCTTCACATGTATATATAGTTAGCAGTGGCTTCTCATGGAAAGATAGGAGTACATCATGTAAGCCTGATAGAGAAATTGGCAATATGTTATTTATGATCTTTTTTCCCCTTGCATTCAGTTTCTTTTGATATTCTCAGCTTATTGGGTTCCAAAGGGCTTTCTCTGTATCTTCCTTCTAATTTCTATTTCTTTGTAGAACACGAGGGGGCTGACAAGATGGTAAGTTGTGCTTTCTTTCTACATGCTTTTCAATAATGGTTTAGTGATTTACTTATTTTGTGAGTCATACCATATTCTCATTTATGAAATGAGGCAGCTGAAGAGTAAAAAGGCGAGGTAACTTGACCAGGATCACCAGACCTAAAATGTCTTTAATACAGATGTTCTTTGCAAACTTTTACATTGAAGTGCATCCTGAGGCAAAGCGGAAATTCTTCCTAGGGGGAGGGGGAGGGGTTGGTGAGAAAGTGAGAGGTTTAAAGGCGTAATCCATGAAGCCTGTCATTATCTTGTGTATTTTTAAAAAGTAATATGAATTTCTAATTCTGCTCCCCGTGTTGTTATACACATAAAAGGGTGCTACTTTGTTTAATGTTGTTTTTCTAAAATACTTTTTAAATAAATTTAATGTTCCAAGAAGATATGCCTTACACCTCCCACCTCTCCTGCACCAGGAACTTCATCTATCCGCAACGCCCAGTTATGTGTCCTCAGGGTATAGTCACTGGAGGAAATCAAGGGAAACCATTTTTTTAAAGGCCATCCTGCCAGCCTGGAAAGTGTTCTGGAAAATTACAATAGGGTTTTATTTTAAAAATATGGTTAGTAGAATGAAATGATACAGATTTGTTAAGAATCTGTATAAGATTGTATACAGATTGTATACAATCTGTATAAGAATAGATTTGGCACAGGTAACAATCTTAGAATAATTTTAAACTTAATTTGAAATGTTAGTGTTTAACTCTTGGTCAATAAATTATTGGTGCTATGGATGTTCCTAGTTGTAAGTGACAGATTTTTATGCTGTTTACTTTTGGAATGGCTGAGAGACATAGCACAGAGGTGAAGGCTTTGGCTGACTCTTGGCTGAATTCGAACAGAAGTAGTTAGAAATGTTAAAAAAAAAAAGGGAGGCTGAGCATATCTTTTATTTGTAAATTATGTATATTAAAGCAGACTGGAGATCTACAGGTAGGGAGAGAGTGGCCAAGTGGAGGCAGTAAGAGTAGAGGCATTGTAGAGAATGACAGTCAAATTAATAAACTATTTCTGGTTGTGTAGTGACAAGAATTCTTAGGACAAATTGACAGTAAATTCCTGTAGTGGTGAGTATCATGTCACGGTACCTAGAGCCCTGCATTCCATTGCCGAATGTCAAAACTTGTCCCTGGAGATGGGAGGAGGGTGGGCAGGTAAGTCTTAGAACTGCCACCATATGTGTCCACTAGAGCAGCTCTGTCTTTGTCTCTCTTTCCTCTCTCCTTTCCCTCTCTCTCTCTCTCTCTCTCTCTCTCTATATATATATATATATACACACACTGAGTTTCTTTATGAGCTGTTTTTTTGTAAGTGGTATTCGGCTACTAAAAATTTTTGTTTTGGGGTGCCTGGGTGGCTCAGTTGATTAAGCCTGTGACTTAGGCTCAGGTCATGATCTCTTGGTCCATGGCTTCGAGCCCCACATCAGGCTCTGTGCTGACAGCTCGGAGCCTGAAGCCTGCTTCAGATTCTGTGTCTCCCTCTCTTTCTGTTCCCCTCCTCCACTCGTATTCTATCTCTCACTCAAAAATGAACGTTAAAAAAATTATAAAAATAAAAAAAATTTTGTTTTAACTATTGGTTTGCCCAAACATACATACATTTTTTATTTATTTGTTTATTTAAATTATCAGATTTATTTATTTATTTTAATTTTTTTTTAATGTTTATTTACTTTTGAGACAGAGACAGAGCATGAACGGGGGAGGGTCAGAGAGAGAGGGAGACACAGAATCCGAAGCAGGCTCCAGGCTCTGAGCTGTCAGCACAGAGCCCGACGTGGGGCTCGAAGTCAGGGACCGTGAGATCATGACCTGAGCCGAAGTCGGACGCTTAACCGACTGAGCCACCCAGGCACCCCTATTTATTTATTTTTGAGAGAGATAGAGACAGCTTGAATGGTGGAGGGGCAGAGAGAGAGGGAGAGAGAATCCCAAGGAAGCTCCACCTGTCAGCACATAGCCTGACTCGGGCTTGAAGTCACGAAATATTTAAATCATGACCTGAGCCGAAATCAAGAGTCAAATGCTTAAGTGACTGAGACACCCAGGTGCCCCATTAATTTATTTTTAAAGTTTATTTATTTAATTTGAGAGAGACAGTGACAGTGTGAGTGGGGGAAGGACAGAGAGAAAGGGAGACAGAGAATCTCAAAGCCAGGAAACCTCGAGACCATGACCTGAGCAGAAACCAAGAGTCCAATGATTAACTGACTGAGCCACTCAGACACCCCTACCCCAAGCATTTATTTACTTCTTAAAAAAAATTTGTTACTGTTTATTTTTGAGAGAGAGAGAGAGAGAGAGAGAGAGAACACAAGTAGGGGAGGGGCACAGAAAGAGGTAGACACAGAATCCAAAGCAGGCTCCAGGCTCTGAGCTATCAGCACAGAGCCTGACATAGGGCTTGAACTGACAAACCAGGAGATCATGACCTCAGCCAAACTCAGAGGCTTAATTGACTGAGCCACCTGGGTGCCCCTATTTTAATTCATTATGTAAGATGCTTTCAATTTTCAGTCACAGCAACTCTGACTCCATAAAAGGTAGTGTTTTTACTGATTACTTAGTGTTTTAGTGGTGAAACACTTTACTGAGGTTGAAATTAATGTCTACAAAAATTATCCAAAGGTAATATTTGTATCCATTAAGATATAATGATCAGTATTAATTTCTTACACCAGAGCTTGGCACACTTTTACTGTAAAAGGCCAGTTTATGGATATTTTCACCTTTGTGGTATTTATCACAACTACTCAACTCTGCCATTGTAGTGAGAAAGAAGATTAAGATATTAAACAAAAGAGGACATGGCTGTGTCTCCATGAAACTTTATTTACAAAAGAGGCAATGGTCTGGATTTGGCCAGCAGACTGTGGCTTTCCACTCCTTGACTTAACCTATGGAAATCTATGAAAATCTTAGACCATAAAATCAATAATCATCATATAAATTAAAACACGTGGATCTTAAAGTGTAGAAACATTGCAATGTTGTCTCAATTATATGCATGTGATATTATTCTTATACCATGAAAATATTATTTCAAAATTTTACACCTAAAAAAGTTGGGCATCCTTGGAAGGAGCTCCAAACCTAAGTGGTAGAACGAAAGTAAACGCGGCCTTGGTAGGATGAATTGTTGGAGCAATGCAAAGAAAATATAAATCAGTATAAAATATCATAAGTAACTGTAATACATTTCACAGAATTGATGCAGAGTGTAAATTTGTGCAAAACAAATTTGCTAAATTCTCATGAATTCTAGGATAATTTGCTCATTAGAAAAGAAAAACTGATTAATCACTGTAAATATTTAATTTTCTTAAGGAGACTGTTAGATTATTTTGAAGTCTAAGAAAAGGTAACCTAGCTGGGTCATTATAGGAGCAAACAAAAACAAAAACAAAAACAAAACGATAGAGAAACAAACCCAAAAACCAACACCTTCATAGAGCAAATGGTTATGGAAGCGTCAAGCATTGTGGCAAATCCTAAACCTCTAGATCTTGTTTCTGTCAGCTGCTGATGGTGGTCTTGGCAATAGTGTGATGTCTCTTCTATCTCTAATTTTCTATGATTCAGTTATGTTATGATTTCCAGGAGGGGGGAAATCAAAACAAAGCTTTCCAGAACAATACAAGCAAATTTACTTAGAAACTACAATAATGGAAAATTGATGTCTGAATTTATTTCAGGAAACTTGTTTAATGTCTTGATATGGAACATTATATTCTTTCAATTATCTATCTCTCTTCCATCTGTTACTGCAATACCAAAAGACTGGCAGTCACTTCCTGCGTACTATTCTCTGTCTCTGTCAGTTTTTGCTATACGTCCTCTGTCTGAAACACCTTTCTTCTGGTGTTTCTGTCTGGCTGTACATACACAGCCTGCTTGTCCTCTAGGACTGCTTAAACCATGTCTTCTTGTTGAAACCTTTCCTAGGATCTTGGTCCTCTTCAAGGTTAATGTTGATCAGTCTCTCCTCTCTGAATCTTTTACATAAGTTTACTATTGGAGCACCTGGATGGCCCAGTTGGTTAAGTGTCTAACTTCGGCTCAGGTCATGATCTCACAGTTTGTGAGTTCGAGCCCTGCGTCGGGCTCTGTGCTGACAGCTCAGAGCCTGGAGCCTGCTTCAGATTCTGTCTATCTGTCTCTCCATCTCTCTCTCTCTCTCTGCCCCTCCCTCATTCATGCTCTGTCTCTCTCTGTCTCAAAAATAAATAAAACATTAAAATGTTAAAAAAATTTACTCTTAATTTATTTTACATATGAAGAAACTGAGCCTAAGAGAGGTTAGATAACTGGTAAGGAATGGAGCTAGTATTCCACACCAGGTCTGTGCAAGCCAACGCTTACGTTATTTCCACCATCTTGGGAGAGACAAGGCAAGTAGATAATGAACCTTCAGATTATAATCTGAGCAGAAATCAAGAGTCAGATGCTTAACCGACTGAACCACCCAGGCATCCTTCAAGTCCTCCAATTTTTTTGAAGATTTCCCTTCCGGTTATCATTACTAATTTCTGAATAGAGAAGAAAATGATGTATGAAATTTATTATTCCAATCCTATAATTTTTCCCTTTATAATACTTCTCTGCTTACAGATGTAACATATAAGAGAGATACAGATGTAACTGGAATATTATGAAATTCATTGCCTAGCATTGCTGGATGTTTTTAGTAAAATTTTAGTAACTTTGAAACATATTTATAATGTTTAATTTTCTGTATTAACTTAAAGACAAAAAATAGTTGGACACTTTTTGTTATTATTTTTGAATTATATACATAATATTCAAAAGTTGTTTTGACTGCTAATAACAGCAGATGAACTAAAACCATCCTGTTTAAAATTATACTCTGAAATTAACTCAGGGAACTTAATTTCAATTTGCCATGGTTAAATCTGAGAAATCATCAATATTCAGTAGATTATAAATAGCCTCATGTTCTTTGATTACCAATGTGTTATTTGAATTTGCATATGGTTAAGGTATTTAGCTTTGTTTATTACTCTTTTATTATTTTTTCAAATGCACTTTTCTCTCTAGGGGTTAGGAGTCTTAATATAATTGGTGTTTATAAGATTTCTTTTGATCAAGACAGGATTTGTTGAAAATAACACGTGAAATAACTCTAGTCTGCTTTTCTAAAGTGCAGATGTCACTCTGCCTCAGACCCAATAATTCTACAGCTAGTACATGGCCAATTTACTCCCGACAAATATCTGTGCTCTCGAGCTTTATTTATATCATTTAGTTTTCTGCAGTTGGGCTTACAAATTTATACCCCAACAAATTTGATTCCATGCTAATCCATGACATATTTTGATCATTCCTATGTAATAAAGTTCTTCTTTTTTATGTGGGAGGAAAAAAATCTCCTGTCTAATACAAACAACATTATCTCTAAAACTGTGATACATCATCATACATGCAAAACCAAAGCTGCGCTGGGCTAGACTGGCAGATTAGATGAACCACTTCAATTTTCCATCAATCAAATTATGGTTTATTGTTCAGCTGAACTACCTCAGGCCACACAAATCTAAAAAACTGTCATTTTGGAAACATTACATTTTTTTTCTTGTCACATTATAACCCAAGCTATAGCCATAAAAAAGAATGTCATAGCATTACTGAGTCATAATATTCCTTAATTTAAGAACAGCTAATTCATCTGTAGATTGGGCTTGCTGTCTACATATAAAAATGATAGCAGTGTTGGGTTATAATATTTTCCAGCCACATTGCTACCTTGATTATTTCCTAAATAATGGTGACTTAAGAACTTTTTAGTTAAACAAAGGGCGGTTGCTTACAATGGCAGCCTAATGATCAGAGGAGAGGAGAGTAATGACAATTTTGAGTCCATCTAATATTTCAATTGCTTTGTTTGTGTGCAACAGTTAAGTAAAGATTTGATCTCTGAAGATACAATAACAGCTTACTTTTATTTTTCTTTATTTTTGGAACAGGGGAAAAGTGAGTCACCAGATTGAAAGTGTAACAAAAACAAGCAACAACCAAACTCGAATATCCAGAATATTAACCATTTGATTACATTCTGTCTCCCACAAGTATATCAATACATTTTCCAACATTTATTCTGTAAGGTTCCTCTCAGGTTGAGGAATTATCATTGATGGTGTTGCATTTATAAAGCTTTACTCAGTTCATCTTAGATGTACGAAACAAGCTGATGGCATTTCTATAGCTAGAAATACTTAGTCGAATGCATGCAACACCGATGATTGCTTTTCTTTGTAGCATCGGTATTACAATTTGGAAAGTGAGGAGGGAAAATGACAAAATAAATTTTATTCTCAAAATACAATTCCTTCAAAATTGAATGAGATATCTGTGCAATAATGAACCTTGTTAAAACCATGGTGGTTTCCAGTTGCTATAGACTCATATTTATACTTAAAATGTGTTCATGATTACTTGAAGGCATAAACCTGCACAAGAAATAATACTCATAAATAATACATGCTAAAACCCAAAGATAATCAGACAAGTTATAAGAATATACCTCCCTCCACAAATGTATGTCATTGCTACATTTCATGAAAGGCCACTTAATTGACTACCAGATAAAGGAATAAACCTGCTAAAAGAATAGATTTACTGTGCACTGAGGCAATGCATTTAAGAGGTCTCCACTGAATAAAAAACTAGTTCCATTGGCTGAGCTAAGATATGTTCTTGAACGCGTTGGGACTTATTAACTGAACTTTTATGTGCCTTTTATGCATCATTTATTTTTGAAAAATCAGGAATTTTCATGATAGCAATTACTTATGTACCAAAGTCATGCGAAATTCCTGTGGTTGGTACCACAAAATCCACCCCAAGGAGGGACCTTACCCTCTTTTTAACACCTCTGGAGTTTAGGACAGAAAAAAAGGAAGGGAAATAACACCAAAGGAGGTGTATATGGCTCCACTGAATGCTGTGGCTTTTCTGTAAAAAAGTAGCCTGAAGACCTTATGCTAACCCTTCTGTAGATTTTATTTTATAAGCATGGAAGCCAAAAAAAATATTGAATCATTTTTTTGCAAATATGATGATGATAATAACACCTAACCTTTATTGAGAGCTTACTATTTGCCTAAGCAAATTTGTAACATTTGGTTATTTGTACCATTTTTTTGTGCAAATATGTCTATGTTCGGCATGACTGTAAACATCTTCATTCTGTCTTATTTAGCCAAGATTTGTGTTTGCCTGCTCTGGAATTCGTTCCTCACGACAGAAGTACAAAAACTACTGGCAATAAAGCTCTGTCTTTGGTTTAGCTTCACTGTAAAATCCAGTGTTTCTCAACACTGTGTAATTAAATGCAAATGCTAGGTTATAATTATATTATGGGTGTGACTAAAACAGACCGAAGGAAGGAAATTCTTAGTTAAATCTGTTTCTACCTTGTTGTTTCTAGGTTTCCTGTGGTTTCTTCGCTCAACTTTTAAACTGTGTCTGATCCAAAGAATCTAACTCAACTCTTCAAGACTTCATTAAAGGTTACACTGAATGTGCAGATTTTCAGTCTCCCCAGTAACTCCAGGACTATAAAGATGGAATAGCATTGTTCTGTTGATAACTTCTGCTCTGCTTCTGCTCACTTTTTCTTACTTAGGGACACACAAAGGGTCGAATGTACCAGCAGTGACTCTGTTTGAGGTTGGTGACCCTTCATGAAGACCAGTGCCTGGTGCGGCTTGCTTTTAAATAAGGTTCGTGTGGGGGCACCTGGGTGGCTCAGTCGGTTAAGTGTCTGACTTTGACTCAGGTCATGATCTCCCAGTTCACAAGTTCAAGCGCCATATTGGGCTCTGTGCTGACAGCTCAGAGCCCGGAGCCTGCTTTGGATTCTGTGTTTCCCTCTCCGGCTCTCCCCCGCTGACACTCTGTCTCTCAAAAAATAAATAAATGTTAAATTTTTTTTTTAAATAAGGTTCGTCTGGTCATATGGTCAGACTCATCTTTCCCCCTTCTTGCACTACACCTATGTCTGCTCCCCACACTTCTTTCCCCTTCCTTCTGTTTCGTTTTCTCTACAAAGATAGTAGCAACAGTGACATCAGGAATGACAGTTACTATAAAAATGGGATGCTTAATAATTTAGAACTAAATAGTCCTGGAACATTTTTTTTTTCTCATGAAAGGCAATTTAAAACCTCCTAACAGATATATGTGAAATGTCCAATGCCAGTTAGAGCAGCTTTAGGCTAACAAACAGTCCTCACATGCTGGCATTTTCTCCTGATACTTGAGTGGACGAGACCTGAGAAAGAGACTTTCTGAAAGACTGAGGTTCCCAGGGGCATTTGTAGAGTTGGTCAGATTCAAGTTCCAATTGTTCTTAGAATACTAGCATTTGCAGAGCTCCTCAGGTCTCATTTTCTGAAGGAGAAGTCTGAGATCCAGAGCTGTGGAATGACTTGGGCCATACCACACAGTCTTTGAGTGATAGATTAAGACCAATTTTGGCCTTCAGGTTATTTTTTTTTTTAATTTTCTTAAGTGTTTATTCATTTTTGAGAGAGACAGACAGACAGAGTGTGAGCAGGGCAGGGGCAGAGAGAGAGGAAAAGAAAGAATCCAAAACAGGCTCTGGGCTCTGAGCTGTCAGCACAGAGCCTGACGTGGGGCTCGAACTCACAAACCGTAAGATCATGACCTCAGCTGAAGTCGGACATTTAACTGACTGAACCATCCAGGCACCCCATGACTCTCAGGTTGAAGGGCTTATTTCCACATTTTGGTAGTTCTCCAGTATTGGCCATCACCCTGGGGCTAACCCATGAGGTATGCATTCGTCCTCAACTAAATGGAGAAAAACCACAATAAGGTGAAGTTTTCCTACAGTTGGCTTTATTTCATTAAAAAAAAAAGTATCTTAAACTTTGGTGTGGCAGTGTCTGTTCGTGTGTGAAATGGTGGTGAAAGTAGTTTATACTTGTTTTGCCTTTGTTTGTTTTTAAATGTCTCTTCTTGGCAAAATTAAAATGTTGGCAACCCGGTGATGGAACTTATATATTTATTTGAAATTTCATTGCTCCATGAAATCTAAAAGTCTGGGAAGCACGGCAGCAGACTGTTTCCCTCTCCTTCCCCAGTCCCAGATGGGCACTGCTGTGAATCCCTCCTTCTTTCAATTTCCGTCTTGGCAGAATATGTCCTATGATTTTTGGCGGCAGGCTATGGAAACCTCCATGGGTGGAAGGTTAGCAGGCTGAGGGTTTAGACTCAGTTGTGCCATCTATTAGGGGACTGCAGTTGTCAAGCCATTAGCCTGGATTTTGTTTTTCTTATTACAAAAATGAAAGGGTTGGTCAAGTTAATTTGAGTTCTCTTTTTCTCCTTGAGTGTGTTTAGAAATTTCAAGTTCTATTTGTGAAGCAGGGCTTACTAGAATAACATTTCATCAATTTGGACTAAAGAGACTTGGTGTAAGAAAGTGGGCATGGGGAGAAGTAAAGAGATAGAAGAATCAATTTTATTTCCACAGAGAGAGGACGTTCTAATGACCAATGTACAGAACTCTGAATTATTTGCTCCGTTTATTAAAGTACGTGTGTCTCTTTTTGGTCCTTCCTTTACTCACATTTTGGTGCAATGAGTGTTTGGCATTTGTTTATATAATTAAATTTGAATTCGCATTTTCCTTAATGTATTTTCTTTGTGTATGTATGGTTGCTTTGATAGAAAGAAACTGGAATTTGGGCCTAGGAGCTGAACTGAGAATCCACCTCTTTCGTTTAGCTATTAGGTGACTCCACGTGAATTCTCTGACTTGCAAGTGTACCTGGAGAGAGTGCCTTCTTTTACATAAACTCTAACAAATAAATGAGATTGTAATTATGAACTCAGATTGTAAACTATGAAGATATATATATATCTTCATAGTTTACATATATATCTATATCTATATATATATCTATATATCAGGCATATATATATATATATATATCTTCATAGTTTACATATATATATATATATATATATATATATATATATCAGGCATTGATATTATGCATCTGATCTATATTTTACACATGGTACGCATGATGGATTGATACTATCTACATATCTAGGTATTCTACAATTTTTATGTAATAACTACATGATCTAGGGGTTGACTGACTCTCCCTTTCTTTTATTATGGAAAGTAATAAATAAATATCTCTCTTTTCTTTATTATGAGAAGTCTTTGCAATGTAACATCTGTAGCGTTTATCTACATATTGCTCATCTTTTGGCTTTTTCTCCTAGACTCAGGAATCACTGAATACCCTTAACTCATTTAAGCTATTATGGGCCACTTTGTTGTCTGCAAAATAAAACGCAAGTTTCTTAGCAAGATATATCAAACCTTTCATGCATTTACTCCAAAATATATTTCCAATCTTCTCTTCTCTTTCCCTCTTGTTCCCAAACTGCCCTTCTGAACCATTTTTAGGCTGAAATGCCTACCCTCCCACTCATCTGGCAAATTCCTACTCATCCTACTCCATTCTTCTTTTCCTAAGTCTCCTAGGAAATGTTAGTCTCTTTTGTGAGCCCCTTGTATCCCCCTCCCCATATCTTTATATTGCAACATACCTATATTATACTGTAAACTTATAGTATTATGCCTTATAAGCTATGAATAGTGTCTTATGAGACTTTAGTTGCAACCCAAACTGAAGCCCGAGTCAGAAAGAAAATAACGTCTTTGAATATCTTTGACCTAATTTATTCTTTCAGATTTTTTTACTGCTGTGATTTCTCACTGCTATACAGGTGTGTGTGTGTGTGTGTGTGTGTGTGTGTGAGAGAGAGAGAGAGAGAGAGAGAGAGAGAGAGAGAGAGAGAGTATACATATGTGTGTCAGTACAAAGGTAAGGTCAGCGATTGAAGGATTTTGAACTGGGCCTCTCTAGCAGTTTCCAAACCTCAAAATCAATGCCTTTAATTTGGTTGTTTTCCAACGTCTCCCAACTGCTTCAAATCTTTTAAGGAATGTGTGTGTGAACAAATAAGAAAACTGAATATCTTAATTATTTATTTGTTTATTCTTCTATCAGGGAACAACTCTGTCATAGTTCAGATTCCTTGAGAAACAGACTCTGGAAAATGCATGCATATTTATGGACAAATGACTTGAGGAACAAGTCTTGTGAAGGAGTTAAGAAAGCAGGAATGGTCAGAGGGGGAAGTTGAATTGTAAAGCAGTTACAAGAAAGTCCACATTAGCTCTGGGGTGGAGATGGCCCTTCAGAGATGTTTCAAACAGGGAGAGGTAGCCATTACTTTGTCTACTACATCATCCAGTCATTAGTTATGGATTCTTCCCCCTCCACAGGCCTTCCCCCTTCTCCAGATGAAATAACTAAAGTAGTTACCCTTGGCCAAGAACCATTTCTAAGGGGGGACTAAGTATTATGTCACAGACCAGCAACATTGCCAGCACCTGGGAAGATGAGTGCTTTGGTCCCCAGGGGAGAGATCCAGTTCATGCCCCACAGCATCCACTGCAGTCTCCAAGTTGAGTGTCATCCTTGACTAGGTAGGATCAGTAAACATAAAAGGCTATTTCTGGCTAATCTCTATTGATTGTTCCAACTCTAGAGATAGCCAGTGTATCCTTTCTCTCCATTAGATTGTCTCTGAGTTAATTTAGGGTGCTATAACAAAATATCATAGATGAGGTGGCCTATAAACAACAAACATTTATTTCTCACAATTCGGGAGGTTGGGAAATTCAAGATCAAGATGCCAGCAGATTCTGTGTCTGGTGAGAGAATGCTTCTTGGTTCATCAATGACTACTTCTCTGTGTCCTTGCATGGCAGAAGAGGCAAGGGAGCTCTCTGGGGACTTTTTTTTATAAGGTACGAATTCCATTCATTAAGGCTCCACTACCATGACTTAATCACCTCCGAAATGCACTGTCTCCAAACACCATCACACTGAAGAATGGATTTTAACACATGGATTTTGAGAGGCATACAAACATTCGGTCTATAGTAGATAATAAAGACTTTAAAGCCTGAGTTTGGTGTATTATTTTCTTATTTCTTTGGAAGGCTATAGCTTCAGGAGATATAGGAGGGCACTAGGGGATATCTTCAGTGCTCTTCAGTTAAGGCACATTTTTCTTTCTTTTTCTTTTTCTTTCTCCTCTATTAAAGCTATCATCTTTCCTGTAACATGATTATGCTCTAGTGTGTTTCTCCCTCAGAAAATTAATACATGATAAATATGGTAGGTAGAATAATGGCTTTCCAAGGATGTCCATGTTGTAATCATCAGAACCGGTGAATATGTTACCTTACCTGGCAAAAGAGACTGCAGGTGTGACTAAGGTAAGTGTCTTGAGATAAGAGATGACTGCATTATCCAAGAGGATCCAATGTTAACCATAAGGATCCTTATACAACAGAAGAGGGACACAGAAGGTTAAAGTCAGAGAGAGATCTGAAAATGCTACATTGATGGATTTGAAGATGGAAGATGGATTTGAAGGTGGAAGAAGAAGATGGATTCACAAGCCTGTGAATGCAAGTGGTCTCTAAAAGCTGGAAAGGACAAAGAAATGGCTTCTGGCATAAAGCTTCTAGGAGGAATGCAACCCTCCCGACACCTTGATTTTGGCTCACTGAAACAGATTTTGGACTTTTGACCTCTAACACTGTAAGGTGATGAATATGTGTTGTTTGAAACCCCTACATTTGCCACAAATTGTTATAGCCACAATAAACAAAATGGGTTTTGTCTATTTGAAGGCATGTGCTGTATGTTTCTATGCTTCTGTAACAGTAATTTCTTGTAATGTTTTTCCAAGTCCAAATAAGGAACAAGACTTATTAGTCAATGAATCCATAAAAAATACAGCAGAGTTGGAAATATGAAAGACCAGCGATCCTTTTTAGTTTTAATACGTACCCTATGTTTATCATTCTTGATGTTTTCAAAACTTGAACCAAACTTTTAAAATTATCACATTTCACATATTAATGTGGATTTCCAGCTTTCTGTTAAAAATAAAAAGTCAACACTGGGCCTAGATTTCCAGATAGCATCATCATTTTAGAGCTGAGTCATAGCTGTGCTTATGAGACACAACATGACCTCCCCAGATAGCCATACTCTACTCTCACAGAGGTGTGCTTAGCACTTATGCCTGGACCACTGCACTCAGCCTGGTTTAAGGCAGGGGTTATACTTTCCTTCTGTTTAGTTGACAATGTTACATAAAGTGCCATATTGACTTAGCAGTGTTGAGATTTTAAAATCAGAAATAAAGGTGATATGAACTTTGTTTTATGTTAATTCCTGGAAACAATAATTATTATTTTTTAAAAAATTCTCGGGGCACCTGGGTGGCTCAGTCGGTTGAGTGTCCGACTTCAGCTCAGGTCATGATCTCCTGGTTCACGAGTTCGAGCCCCACGGCGGGCTCTGCGCTGACAGCTCAGAGCCTGGAGCCTGCTTCCGATTCTGTGTCTCCCTCTCTCTCTGACCCTCCCCCCATTCATGCTCTGTCTCTCTCTGTCTCAAAAATAAATAAACGTTAAAAAAAAAATTAAAAAAAAAATTCTCTTTGGCTTCTAGTTACATAGCTTCAATTTGAAACAAGAAGCGGTTTTCTGGTTCCTTATTATGGATTCGTGCTTCTGGTTAAAATGGTACCTAGGATTCGAGGATTTAAGGGGGAGATGTCAAAGGTCGAATTTGCTGTAATATTTTTTTTATTGAAGTATGGTTGATATACAATGTTATATTAGTTTCAGTGTACAACACAGTGATTTGACAACTGTACACATTATACTATGCTAACTACAAGTGTAGCTACTGTTTGTCACCATACAATACTATTACAATACCATTGAATATATTCCCTATGCTATGCCTTTGATTCCTGTGATTTATTCATTCCATAACTGGAAGCCTATATCTCCCATCCCCTTCACCCATTTTCCCCAATCCCTATGAACCCCCACCCCCCAGCAACCATCAGTTTGTTTTCTGTCTTTATGGGTCTGTTTCTGCTTTTTGGTTTGTTCATTTGTTTTGTTTATTTTTTTGAAACAAATGGGCCATGAACTCTCTCTGAAAACCTTCGTGTTGAAACCTTCACGAGTATCTGGTTTTGAGAGGCCGTTTCACGTAGTCAAGAACATGGACTCTCAAGGCAGCCTGCCTAAGTTCAAATCCAAGATCCACTACTTATTAGCTGTGTGTTCTTGCTCCAGTAACTTAATTTCCCTTTCAATGTCCTCATCTGCAAATGGGGGTAAGACTTGCCTCCTAATTAGATATTAAATTACTTGATATATGTAGAACACTGAGAATAGTACATTATACAAAGCAAATATTTACATACCAAATACTAGTACTATGTACCATCCTTTAATCTAAATTACTCATATTCTACCTGTGTCCTCCCTTGATTCTAACCAGCAACCCACACATCTAGCCCACAACTACGATCTGCATTAACTACTAAACATGGCAGTTTATGCGTCCACCAGTCTGAGCTCACATTTAGTGGAAAGACCAAACAAATGATAAGGTGAAGATTAAGAAAAAAATGATGATCTCCAGGGGAATGTTGATGGACTTAGAAGCAGGAGACCAAGTGCTATTCTTGGGATAAAGTTGCTCGCTGTTCCCAAATGGTACCTTTTTATGAAAATTACTGGTCACTGAAACCTCTGTCTGACAGCCCAATTAGGATTTTGTACAGTATAGGAGCTTAGTTTTTATGAAATAGATAAATGGTAATCCACAGCCAGTATGATGAACTGGCTATTTACATACAAGTATTTGGTAAACTAATCACATATAAGGTGGAATGAATGCATAATTTATCCTATGTTTCAGAAGGCAAAATAATGAGCCAAAAGACAGTTAAAGTGAAATATGCCATACTGTGAAATAGAAAGTATATGAATTTTCTCACAGATTTCTCCCTCTAAATTTTTAAGAAATCTCTACTAAACATAGTAACGTGGGTCAAATAAGTTTAGATTTTCATATAAATAGAAACCATAATTATGCTAGAAATGCATGGGCCCATGATGACATTCTTCATTTTTAATTTATTTTATTTATTTTTTAAGTTTTTAAATTTATTTTGAGAGTTGGGGGTGCAGAGAGAGGGAGAGGGAGAGAATCCCAAGCAGGTTCTGTGCTGTCAGCATAGAGCCTCATGCTCGGCTCAATCTCACAAACTGTGAGATCCTGATAGGAGCCGAAATCAAGAATCAGTTGCTTAACCACCGAGCTACCCCAGGCATACCACATGATGACATTTTGTAAACTTTTTTCCCCCTAATTTTTGCTTCTGAGGATTTCCCACAAAAAGTATAAAATCTGTAAGTGAGATTAAACATATACCACATGATCTACCACTTTCTTTAATCTTTTCTGAGACCTTCTGACATGACTCTGCAGGGCTTTAGCGATAGAACTTTTCAGTTTATTTATTTTGTAATTTACAAGAATATATCTGGAGTCAGGTGTTAGGTTAGTGTGGTAAGTGCATCTGGGCTTTATGTACTCTGGATTGGTGATTCTCTGAGCAGAGATTCACTCTGTGTGTTTGAGTTATAAAAATGTGGCAGGTTTTATATGTTATACATTATATATTTATATAATTTATTTATATTTATATATTACAAAAGGCTTTATATGTTATTCTCTTAGCTTCAAAACATTCACAGCCCAGGAGGCTGCATGGGCAATTATTTGGGGATTTTTTTTTCTTTTAGCTTTGTACATAATAACTGAATTTGAGGTGAAAGTTTTCAGGAAATATCTACCTTTAGACATATTTTTAGTTATCTATCATGTGGATGAAATAATATCACACTATGTATAATTTGTTCTCCTTAAAAATAGGTGATCTTGGCATAGAAGTCAAAGCTAATCTGAGGTAATTTATAAGTAAGAATCTGGAGTCCACATGTCTCTTGGGTAAACAACTTTGAACAAGACTTTGTTAAGTGTTTGTTGTGTGATCTTTTATATCTGGAGGTTTTGCCTTTGGTTGTGAGCCTTAGCTTTGTTAAATAAAACGTAATATTTTATTAAAGAAAGATGCACAGAGAAATCATTACTTTTATAACCATAACAGATATGACTATTGTTAATTTCCCTTATATTTTTAAAAGTACGACTAACTCTTCCTGCCACCTATGGATTCATTTTAAAGAAAATAAAAGCTTCCAACTTACCTTTATGGAGGTTGTAAGACTTTATAATTTGTAGAAAATACTTAAAAGTTCTGAAAAGTTTCCAATTCCCAGGCTAGCTATTTTATCGTGGGCAGTAGACATACAGAGACAGAGGAACAACCATTCTACTTTTTAGGAATTAGCGTCAGAAAAGGCAGAACAGAAAGAACAAGTTTTAATAGTTCATGAATTTTGGAAAATTTATGCATCAAAAAATATTCTATTGTTAGATTATCTTGACCTTAGCAAACTAGAATTTTCATAAATAACCTGAAGAGTGATGTGCTTCTGTCTGTGCTGAAATAACCTAAAAGAAGTTAGTGAATATGAGCCACATTAGTGACCATAAATTTTCAGTGGTTTTTCAACATTTTCTGAACTAATATTAAAATGTGTATAGGGGCGCCTGGGTGGCGCAGTCGGTTAAGCGTCCGACTTCAGCCAGGTCACGATCTCGCGGTCCGTGAGTTCGAGCCCCGCGTCAGGCTCTGGGCTGATGGCTCGGAGCCTGGAGCCTGTTTCCGATTCTGTGTCTCCCTCTCTCTCTGCCCCTCCCCCGTTCATGCTCTGTCTCTCTCTGTCCCAAAAATAAATAAAAAATGTTAAAAAAAAAAAAATTAAAATGTGTATAAATTATGATTGAATAATTTTAGGCAATATTTTTATCTTCGTCACATAAGTATAGTACAAGAGAGATCTTTACTTGCAGTGTTCCAGTCCTGTGGCTCCAGTAATACAGCAGAGAGAAACACAACTATAAAAATGTCAACTCAACTTTGGCACTTTGACAAAGTGCATGAAAAGAAGGTGATTCAAAAAAAGGCTGAACTTTTCAGTGATTTATTTTTAACTGATTCAATCTCTACCAATGATTGAGTTAAGACTTCAAAACTAGGGGCACCTGGGTGGCTTAGTCAGTTAAGTGTCCGACTTTGGCTCAGGTCATGATCTCACGGTTTGTGAGTTCGAGCCCCACGTCAGGCTCTGTGCTGACAGCTCAGAGCCTGGAGCCTGCTTCGAATTCTGTGTCTCCCTCTCTCTCTGCTCCTCCCCCACTTGTGCTCTGTCTCTCTCTATCAATAATAAATAAACATAAAAAATTTTTTTTAAAAGAATTCAAAACTAAACCTGGCATCCTATGGGCATGGTATAAAGAAAGCCAAGAGTTAAGAGAACTAATAAAAAAATATTTACAACTTAGAAGTATCTTGAAGAATTTCTTGTCCATGGGAACTTATCACTAGATTCTAGATTTTGACATAGTATAAACTTTTCAATAAAGATGCATGGAACTGACACACAATGTATTAATATTGCTTTGGATAGTGAGAAATAGAAAAAAAATCATCTGTTCTCCATAGAAAATGAGACATAGGCCAGTAAGTCTTACATCCCCCTAAACACTCAATATATCTGAATGTGGATTTATTCTTATTTATACAACTCATGATTTGTAGGATTCTTATATCTGTTTCTTCAATTCTGTGAATTTTCAATCTTTAATTCTTGGATATTTCCTCTTCCATTTTCTGTACTCACATCTATTTATTTATTTAAAAAGATTTTAAATACTTTCTACACACAATGTGGGGGTTGAACTTACTAGCCTGAAATCAAGAGTCACATGCTATACTGACTGAGCCAGCCAAGAAACTTGCATTCATTTCTTTTAGCTATTAAGTGTATATTGTACCTACTTAATTCTGTTCTTCACACACTTTAAAACAATTTCAGTGTTGTTTTTTTTTTTTTTCTTAGAAATTCTATCCTTTCCCATAGTGTGCTGATCTTCATTAGGGTTTCTAAGTCTCTCTTATCTCTTTAATTAATATTTATATACTATTATCTTTCAGATAATTTACTTCAAGATCTAAGAACACTAACATTGTATATTATAACTCTATTTTACTGTGTAGTTTGCAATTCTTTTTCCTTGAACTCGTTTTCTGGTCAAGTTGACTCACTTGTCCTTCCCCGCTCCATATTCCTTGGGATGAGATCTGGGTGGTTATTGCTAAGGGCACAGAGGTTTCACATTTAGAGATCAGTTTACCTTAATTTCTCAGGTTGGGTTATCTGTCTTTTGAGCAATATCGATCCAGCCTCCATATACTTGTGTAGAAGAGGTTAGGGATCTTAATTTATTTTGGAACTTTTTGCATCATAAGTCCCAGGCAGAGATAAGCATCTTGTCTATGTCCCTGAGCTACTGAATTTTTTTTTCTAGAGCCTATTGTGTGTCTGGATCAGGCCTACTAGAATTCTATGCCTTACTCAGACTCAAGGTTTTTCTTGTCTCTTGTCCCTACATGACCATCAAAATACTGATGTCTATATGTTAGAGTTTATATCCAAGAGGCTCATCCTTGACCCTTAAGATAGGAGCTTGGTTATTTACCCCCCTGGCTATAAATTCCCTTTTTAAATTTCCTAGCACTGATTCTTCCTATTCAGCTTGCTCAACCTTTTTTTCTTTCAATTGCATATTTACTTTAAATGTTCATATTAGAGATGGATCTGCTTTGTCATCTTTGATGTAACATTTATATGCTCCTACTTTTTAAAATCTTTGCTAATGACATGGTAATCTTTTAAATTTCTTATTTTAAAAGCTTATGTGCTCAAATCTTAGAACCTTAGGAGATATTTCTAGTTTTCCTCAGACTAGTTGAATTTCTGATGTTTTTGTTTGGTTTTTGTTTTTGTACAAAGAGAAAATCCTTGAAGGAATTATCTTAAAAATAAACATGTAGTTCCATAAGAGAGAATTCTACACGACATCATGAGGTAAGCATGTGTATTAAAGATATGGATAGGAATCTAGTGTCTCTTTGGATACTATCCCACCTGAAAGATTTTAAAATATGAAAAAATACAGAAAACCATTATTACATGCCTATGTGGTAGAATTTTAAAAGTTTAGTAGCTCATTTTTAGAATCAAGCATAACAATTGACTTAAAATATAATCCTGGTTTCATTCTCTTGCAGCGGTTAGGAGCACGACCTCTAGATGCCCTTTCCTAGGATAATTCATTGCGTGACTTTGGATGTATTTTTAAACCTCTCTCTGTTTCAATTTCCTAATCTCTAATGTTTAAACAATAGTAGCAAGTTCCTCGCAGAGTTGTCGCATTAAGTGAGTTAATAGATCTAAAGTTTTTAGAACAATTCTTTACATATAAGAAACTTCTAAATATTGGCTATTTTTAGTGCTACTTCTATGCCTATTTTTAGTGGTTCTCAAAGTTAGTATTCTACAGAATAAAAAAGAAGAAGAAAACAAAAGAGGGGCCTAGCATAAGGTGTCCAACATTTTAGTGACAGTAGAAAAATAATTACTACCATCAACTACTGCATATATGAGATAAATGTTTTAAGACATAAAAAGTGATCAAAGGTGACTTAAAAAAAAAAAAACCTCATTACAATGTATTTATTATTCTATTTCACCATGGAACAGTGGAAACTTCACCGTGAAGCACCAGTCTGGGATTTGAGAATCATTGTCTTACACATCATTGACTGGAAGTTAGGATAAATCACATGACCAGGGTGTTCTACCTTAGCTTCAAAGTAATAGAAAAAAAGGCTTTGTAGCTTAAGAATAGCAATCAAATGCCCTGGCCTAAAAAAGAGAATAAATTAGTCTGCAAGGATCAATTAGGGAAGATCACTTAAAAGAGAAATAGATTGTTTAAGTATAATATAGAAAAATACTATGTATTGGTCTGAAGAATAATTAATATCCCATTTTGTAAAAATTATACTGAGAAGACGTCAAAGAAATTTAATACGAAGAAGGAAATCATTCAGCACTGGTCTGATTCATTAGAATACAATGCTTAGCTCTGCACTCTCCAAACTAAAGGACAATTAAAGCGCCTGGGGGTTCGTATGAGCAATACAAGAACGATTAAGGGATAAGAAAGTAAAATAAAAATCTTAAGCAAAGGACATGGAATTTACCTTATTTTTTTAGCCTGAAAAGAATATGGCTGAGGATCATTTTAGGAATAATTTTCAACTTTAAAGAGGGATTATGATGCCAAATGAGGGCAGGTTTGTTTTTTGTTCTTTGTTTTTTTTTTTTAATGAGATTCCAAATTGGTTAGAGTTTAATCTTCAGAGGGACTGGACTGTCTACTGCCATTCACTAACACAGTGAGTGGACTCTGTTGGATATACCCTTTGTGTAAAATACTATGCCAGGTTGATGGAGCACGTGTAGTGATCAAAGATGAAAGATGTGGATGAAGTGATAGCTTCTGACTTTCATGGTGCTTATATATCTATTAAGGACATTGATGTATCTACACAACGCAATGATACAAGACATTGTAAAAAAAAAAAAAAAGCTCTATGCAAATGAATTAGGGAATGAAAAGAACCTCTCCATTGAAGCAATTGGAAGACCTCATGAGGACATTTCAGATTCATGACAAGTAGGTAAAAAGAGGAACTGTTGGGGTGAGTATTCTGGCAGGAATAAGGTAAGTTCATTGCAAAGTAGATAGGCTCATTTTCTTGTAATATAATGGCATTATAAGGAAGTATTGGAATATTAATGTGAAAGAATAGATTGGAGCCACATTACCTATCGGATGGATGGCGATACCTTTTCCGTGGGAGAATAATTTCTTATTTTGTGTGTGTTTTCAAAAATATTATTTAAAATTTCAATTAAAAAGTCAATATGTTTTACCTAAATGATAATAGAAAATTGACTATCTGGAAAGTATTAATGTTTGGCGTTGAATGTACATAGTATTATAAGCATTCAAAACACTTTTTTCTTTTCAATAATCGAAATGGCCAGATTTAGCAAATAAAACTATTGTGTATTATCTGGCAATCGTACCAACAACATATTTTGGCTCAGTCTGTTCTGTGTTAATGGCTCTGTCTCCTTTGAATTAATGCCTTCATGAGTTGAAATATTTTAAAATAATCTTTCTTTGGCTTTACAGGATGCTAAGAAACTAATGATAAAACAAATCCTTCATCAATATTTGTTTTTTGATGGAGGGCATGTTAATGACTTGCCTTACAAATTTATAAGGCATCTCTACTTTACATTAAAAACTATTATTTATGTTGAAACTAGTGTTCTCATGTTAACAAAGAAGGCAAACTATATCAAAGCATACTTAGTTAATACTGTCTCCCTCCAGAGCCAGCTGTTTTTATCAGCTTGGGGTCTTTCTGCCATTTGTATATTTAAATGTATGTATGTACATATCCTTACACACACGGAAGCATATTACATATATTCTTCTACACCTTGCTTTTGTCATTTGACATATCTTGGAAATTGCCCTATGTGAACAAATTATAGCTTTATATTATTATTTTTAATTGCTACATAGTATTCTATTATATGATACACCTTTATTTATTTAAACAGTCCCCTTTTGATGGCCATTCAATGGTCTCCCCTGGCTGTTGATTTTGCTTTATATATAGAATTGAAATAATAGCTACAAAACTATTACTTGCCACCTTTATTTAATGTTTCCCATAACCCTATTTTCATATTACCCCATATATGAAAATGCCATTCCCATTTTTAAACACTTTGCAATTTAGATCTAGAACACATGGGCACTCCAGGAAAACCAGTGCACATCAATTACCTACTATGTACCAGCTCCTTTCTTGTGCTGTCACTTCTCCTTATCCAGAGGTGGATTAAGCAAGTGTTGGAGGCATAGCAGTGACCTGGCCATGCATGCATATACTTTCCACATGGCCCAAAGTAGCCAGGAGACACCTGATTAATTTTCTTCTATGGTGATTTAGAAAGGACAAGTCACCTGACCACGTTCAGGTGGGTTGCAAGCTGCAAAACACAGGATCCAGAGCAGTTTACTTAAAACACACCCTCAGTGATACTAGGAGGTCTCTGATTTCAGGATTAGATACAAGGGGAAAAATGCTTTAAAGTAAATAAAAAAATGTTAGAGCTATGCAAAGGAAGATTTGGGGAAAAGCCTTTATAAAAAGGGCTCTCAATACCAACAATTTGCTGTCCCTAGGCTGCAGAAATAAAAACCATTTTTACGGGTCAGATAATTGTGATTATATTTCTGTCTCTGGAAGACCTTTGCTTTCGTAATTTCAGTGATTGCAAACAAACATAACAGCTTTCTTCTCTCCCTTCCCTTCCTCAACATAGCTCGTATGGGTTTCGTATTAATATTTCAGGATGGATTATAATTAATCGTTAGGGGAGGAGATCAATCTTAATAAACCCCGCCCCACATTTATCATAACATAAATGCTATAAAAGCAATTTCATTTTTGTTTAGTGGAAGAAAACACAAAAGAGTTTGAGTAGATTTTATTAAATAACATACTGATGGAGTCTAAATGACTGGTTAAATAAATAAATAAATAGCTTCTATAAACCTTTTATGTATAAATTAGAGCAATGAATTAGATTTTAGGGATTTTCAGCATACAGTGTGAAGACAGTCTGGCAGGGAAAGAGAATTTACAAATGAAGAAAATCATGACTGCCAAAAAGGGACATGCTTTTATTTCTATATAAAAATCATACAATGTTGATTATAAACAAAACAAGAGATCACATAATAATTTCTTCCCATTAAATGGACAAAAGAACCTAGGCATAGTGATGTTGAATATTTTCTTAACTCACAGAGCTAATTTGTTAGCATCAAGGCTGGGATCCAAGGCTTCTGTTGGTCTGACTTGAAAAATCTTACCCAAGAGCCCCTCATCAGTTTCAGGAAGTACTTTTAAACTGCTATTCCCCTGTGTTCCTGTTCCCCCTAAGATTTAGACAGGTTCTTTTTGGTCACCACAGTTATCAATTATCTGTATGTAGTTGATTAGACCACAAGACTGATCTGATATGTTCATTTTGAAGATTGGAATAACTGGTCAGTGACCCACTGAAATGATCAGTGATTATTTTTCCCAATATTGCTGACCAAATCAGCAATCAATCATTTATAGCACTTCAAGAAAACTAACTAGGTATGTGGAGGGGCATCATATAACTATTGTGCAGTTTGGGATTATGATGAAATAGGTGTAAAGTTGGACTTCTCATGCCATGAAGGATTGGGAATAGGAATGCAATTAACACGTATATGTGTAATGTTTAAATAGTGCTTAAATAGAGACTGGCTATTAAGCGGATGATATTTATTCACTATTCCTTAGCTTAGAGGATTTATTCACTATTCCTTAACTTAGAGGAGGCTGTAATAGAGTTATATTAAACAGCTATGATATAATGAGACACTGGACTTCATAAAACCTGGATATAAATCTGGATTCTGCCATTTACAGGTCTTGTGACTTGGAAAAGTCATTAAACAAAGCTGTAATTTTCTCTTTTAAAATATAATGATAGCTTATTGTCTTATTGAAAGGATTAAACAAGATAATATATGTACAATTATTTGCAAAGCAATTTGGAAATGGTAGGTATTGTTATTGTAGTTTGCAATGAATCCTAATGAATCCTTAGGTGATATTGAGTATCAGATAATGATTATTGAACATCCGCAGCTATGTTTTAAGTTCTTTGAGCAGTGTTTTTACAGCATGCCCCCAAGCCTCTAGAAACCCTGAGCTACTTTCAGAACGTTCTTGAAATCAAAACCATTTTCATAATACTTTTGTTATTTTCTTTTTTCATGTGAGTTTTAAAATTTGTACACAGTGCTGAAGCCTTAGCAGTCCTAGTTTCTTAGCATGAATCAAGTAGCACTAAATTATATTAAAAGTCATGGTATCCCTCAGGGTTATACCCTTGAACTTAAAAAAAAAAAGCCCTTGATCTTTGATAAACAAAGTGAGTAACATCAAGGGATACCACTTATATTGTTCGTTAGTCAATAAAATTTTAGCTTTCAGGGAAATTTTGAATTTTGGAAAATTTATTTATTTATTTTAATTTTTTTAGTGTTTATTTATTTTTGAGAGACAGAGACAGAACATGAGTGGGAAATGAGCAGAGAGAGGGAGACACAGAATCCTAAGCCGGCTCCAGGCTCTGAGCTGTCAGCACAGAGCCAGATGTGGGGCTCGAACCCATGAACCGTGAGATCATGACCTGATCCAAAGTCAGACACTTAACCGTCTGAGCCACCCAGATGCCCCAAATTTTGGAAAATTTATATCTGCCATTATGAGCTGGACAGATTCCCAATAATTCCTGAAATTTCTTATGGGATCATGATAATAATATTAGTGAATGTGATACTGTATAATGAAATGTGTCAACAATTGGAAGATCTGCATAACTCAGTGAACCAATATTTCCAACATATTAATTCATGATGTCATAAAATCACACATCACTCAAAGATCTATTAAGAATGAAAGATAAATAATGGAATTTAACATAAAGAGAATGAAAGCTTATTGATAGAGTTTCAAATTTCACACTGAAACTTACATTTTTTTCTTATTTTTAGAGAAAAAGAGAGCAAGTAGGGAAGAAGGTCAGAGGGAGAGAGAGAGTGAGAGAGAGACAGATGGAGAGAGAATCTTAAGTAGACTCCACGGCCAGCCCAGAGACTGATCTCCCAACCCTGGGATCATGATCTGAGCCAAAATCAAGTCAGACGCTCAACCAATTGAGCCCCCCAGGCACCCTCACATCGCAACTTTTAAGAAACTACTATTTGCGAGTATTTCGTGTACGTTTTTCAGTTAGATGAAAGTCCACTAACATGTTGATCTCTTTTCCAATTACAGATTTGTGAGAGGCCGAATTCCCTTAGATCCTCAACCCACATAATATACTGCAAGACTAAATGTAAAAGCAGATATGAGAATTCAGTATCTTCTACTAAGTTACCTACTAAAGAGATTCACAGAACAATACCATTTTCCTTGCTCCTCTTAATTTTGGAAAATATGATTATCTTAGTGTAGTGTATTATTTATGTTAACATTTAAGCGGTTTGTAGTTGTTATTTTTAATAAATTACCAAATAATTTAGAAATAGTTTTTTTACTTTAATGGATGTTTAAATTTACATTTAACTCTAATATACATAAATAACATCTGTTGTCACTTTGATAATTTTTAATAGTGTAAAGTGGTTTTGAGACAAAAAGTTTGAGAACGTCTGCTCTAAACTGTCATTGCTAGGGATGTTTGAACCACCTTAGTATTACCAAATCAAACTGAAATGGAAAGTTTATATTCTATGCAGGAAACATTTTTAAATTGTAATTTGACTCCCCAAAGGCCCTTCATAGATCCATAAGAATGGACAAAATTTCTAACTGCAAGTTTTTGTGTATCTTCCTGGGAAGATTTTCCCATTGCTAGCTATTTTGTTTGTGTACCCCATCTGTCTACCTCATCTTTATAGTCGTATTGCTTCCGCAAAAATGCATGATGCAAATGAGACCTTAATAAATCTATGTTGGTTTGAAGGATAACTGAATGCACATAGACAATTACACAGGGGGCATTCTGATTGATATATATATGAAAGTCTCATAGCCACCATAATGACGTGGATAGATGCAAATGAATGAGTATATCATGAACATATAGCTCATGATTGCTGTGAATTTTGTTGTTTGAAAATGGAGGAAATAATGTTATCCTATATCTCCTTGATTAGTAAAGGCTTCATAAAAGGGGATTTTTAAAATCAAAAGAGGGCGCTTTTAAGCATCAACAACAGTAAGAAGAAAAGAAGACTAACAGACTGCACGAAATAATATTCAAAACAGTAAACAGTTCAGTGAGGAAGGAAAAAAATAAACTCATTTAGAGAGAGGATTAAGGAATGAAAAGCACAGCTACTGGTTGAAAATGTAAAAGTGAGTCAGCTGGGAAATGATTACCTGTCCAGACAAGAGAAGAGGAGAGTTCACAACGTCCTGTGAAGTTGAAAAGTGTGAAGTTGGTTACACAGCATTTTAGAATTTAGGGAACACATCACTGCAATCAGAGCTAAATCACTTAGCCCACTATCTTGGAGGTTAATCAAAATTTTTTTAAAAATTAAGAAATTTGTTTTCTGAGAAGCAATCTTTTTTTTTCTATTTAATATTTTTAAAATTTGTTTTGTTTATTTTTGAGAGAGAGACAGACAGACAGACAGAGTGTAAGTAAGGAAAGGGCAGAGAGAGAGGAAGACACAGAATCCGAAGCAGGATCCAGGCTCTGAGCTGTCAGCCTAGAGCCTGATGGGGGGGCTCGAGCTCACAGAGTACAACATCATGACCTGAGCTGAGGTCAGTGGCTTAAACGACTGAGCCACCCAGGCGCCCTCTGAGAGGCAATCTTAACATGGGTGCTGAAATTGAGGCTTGCCTACGGATGTCAGTCTATCCAACAGGTGAGAGAGAACCAATTCATGATTATTTTGTCAGACTGGATTTAGGTGAGTTTTTGTAGGAAATAAAAAGGGAGAGATATATGACCTTACACCTGAGGTAGTTGGGAAAGAATGTCTCTAAGTCCAATTTGAAAAAGATCATTCTTAAATCAAAACAGGAATTTCTATGGATTTCCTTATGTCTACCCAGAAGAGTGTTATTATGCTTAACAATTTTTAGTATAGTCCGAAACAGGGATATCATAAAACAGATTATTTGAATTACTGTTTAAAATTTTTCCATTAACATTTGGTAAGAAAGCAGATAGCATCTGTGTAAAATCTCACTCCAATTTATTGGTAAGTAACTATAGTATTCAAAGGAACTCAAAGGCAAAGAATTAGGTGTACATTAATAATTTAATTGGCTTATGTCATTTTAATCATCGCAAAGTATGTATTATTTCATGATTTAAAAAATCCCCCAAATAATCTCAAAATTACTGAAATTTTACTGATCCTTTCCATTTACTCTTGGAATACCCTCTCCTGTGAATGATCTATAAAAAGAGCTGACTAGGGGCATCCGAGTAGCTCAGTCGGTTAAGCGTCTGACTCTTGCTTTCTGCTCAGGTCATGATCTCACATTTCATAAGATCAAGCCCCAAACTGGACTCTGCACTGACAGTGTGGAGCCTGCTTGGGATTCTCAATCTCCCCCCCGCCCCAACCTCTCTCTCTCTCTCTGCCCTTCCCCCGGCTGCATTCTCTCTCCCCCCCATCAAAAAATAAAAAATTAAACATTTAGGAAAAACGAGCTGACTAAATATTTAAACATAAACATTAAACTCTGATTTTTACTTAAGTATAGAGACCATCAAGTGATACTGTACCATATTTCACTGATCCTATGTATTTGGTTTGTTTTGTATCTTCTCTTATCTCTTAATTTCATGGTGTCTATACACACCCTTCATCCATTCTTGCTATTTCAACATATTTTTGTTGTGTATATGCATACAAATATTTATGCCATATTTGCATACACACAATTTTCTAGTTTTGATTCAAAGAGTTTGTGGTTATGAACTGTTAATATTTCCTTAAGCAGCAATGATGCATACACTTTAAAATCAGAGAGGAAAGTAATATATATCTTACATATACCTACACATAGATACAAATCTGTCCTCTCAAATATAAGGAGATAAATCTATATCTATGTCTGTATCTATAATTCTAGAAATTTGTCCTTCATTTATTTGGCTAGAAGAAGATGAAGAAAATGTAATCAAGAATGTGTGTTTTGTTGGTTTCCTCTTAAGCATAAATGAAAAACCTTGAACTGCCTTTAAAGGTCAGGTCATGAACACACATGGGCTCTACCGTGTCCCCTAAGTCTCACAATTCTGTGTGCCTCATAAATACGGCAAAGCCCTCAGCCATCCTACTAAAAGAGACCAATGAAACATGCTGATTTTAGATTCAGTGAAGCCCAATTTCTCAGGATAACACACACAGGGCTCTGCTACTCTAATCTATACAAGACAAGAACTAGCCTGCAGTGAGAAGCCCAGCCTGTCCTTTGGGCATTCTGTCTGTGGCTAACAACCTTGCTAGTTAATAGAACAGTGGCTTATATAAGTTATGGTGGGAAAGCCCTATGGTAATGTGCATTTTTGCCAGTTAGCATCAATCCTCTAACAGACACAGAACGTAATGAAATGACATGAGCACGTGTCATGTTTGCTATTTCCTTATTGTAGGGGGCAAAAAAGATATTACAACTCTGCTTGCTCGTTCTTAAACTCGGATAAGCTACTTCAATTTAAATAAGTGTTTCGGGGCGCCTGGGTGGCGCAGTCGGTTAAGCGTCCGACTTCAGCCAGGTCACGATCTCGCGGTCCGTGAGTTCGAGCCCCGCGTCAGGCTCTGGGCCGATGGCTCGGAGCCTGGAGCCTGCTTCCGATTCTGTGTCTCCCTCTCTCTCTGCCCCTCCCCCGTTCATGCTCTGTCTCTCTCTGTCCCAAAAATAAATAAAAAACGTTGAAAAAAAAAATTAAAAAAAAAAAAAAAAGTGTTTCAACTTGGTTTTGGGTTTAGTTTTGATTTTCTGGTTTACAATATACATACAGTTGTATATCTACACAGAAGGAAGAGACCTTGTCTAATAAATGTGAGCCTTGTCTTAGAAACACCAAGAAGGCAGGCAAGAAATAGTACATACTTTTCTGCATGGATGTTAAAACAATATCACTAATATCATTTTGGAAAGAACTCTCACTCCTGCTGTTTGGAAAGCAAATGAGCTAATGCTATAATTTCTCTTCTTGATAAGATTCATCAGCGGTTGATTCCCAAAACTGCATGGTAAGTACATGCACAAACGTAATCAACAAGATCATTAGCATTTATTAAAGAAGGCAATTTCAAACTGAGGGGCAGCATTGAAGAAAGATATAAATAAAATCTCTTCCTTTCTAAATCCTATTTGAATATATACACAAAATGTGTTTCGCAGTACAGTTGAGTGTATTTTTACTCTTTCTATGAAAGAGGGGTCAATACATAGCCTGCCCCCATACACAATGGTAAAAATACCGTTTTGGAGCCCATTAAATGAGTTTCAGATTTATGTGAAATAGCAAGTGTGTTAGAAAAAGAAAAAGATGCATGGATGTCTTTGCTTGACATTGTTTTAAAGTAATAAATCAGTTTCTAAACTTTGCTTGCATTTTGTTATAAAGTTGTTGGTTATGCCTCATCATAAGGTGGTATCCTTAAGGCCCCTCAGGAAAAGAGCCCTATTTCAATGTTATTTACCCTTGATTGCTTTGAATCAAGGCAACTTTATGATGGTTACTATACTACCATCTTGTTCATATTAAAGAATAAATATGAAAGTAAAGTTTTGCCACTTAGTGCTAATATTCTTGTTTTCCAATAGAGCTGTGCTTAGCATCAAATTATCTAATAGCTTATTTCTCTTAAAAATGATGAGATTGAGAAATGCAAACATGCAATTCTCAAAAAGTCATAAGTTGCATTTTACTTTTCAGAGTCGAAAACCCAGTTACTATTAAGACTATCTAATACCAACTTTAGAATATGCCACCTTGTAGTATATTAATATAAATCATACTACTATACATGTTTTGGCCAGGCTCTTATAAATAGTTTTATAAGTTTATGGAAGGTTATGAAATGTGATCCTCCAGTCTAAATATTTACTGGTGCACATTTTCCAAAAAGAGTCCAACATCATTCATGAAGTATTCTCCCATTTCACCACATACAATTAAAGCTTACCTCAAATTAAAGTAAGAGTTAAGTCAATTGCTATGGTAGTTATTAAAATCTCACAATTCTTTATGATATACCAGAAAGGAATATCTTTAGAATAGACCCAATCTACATTTCATCATTTACACTATTTAAATTTAAAAAAAACACCACACATTTAATAAGGAAAAGCCATTGTTAAGATGTCCATCGTAAGTTCGTTTCAAGGCTGATCTTCTAATACATTTTATTGCTCCCTACTCGTGAAGGGTGCTTAAGAGAAAGAAAATGGCAAGAAGTGAGAATTTGTTTATAGGTCATAGGTTTGGGCTCTGTTTATAAGATTCTGAAACAATGGGATAATGCATGAAAAATTAAGTCATGCACAAATGTTTCCAATTACTCACTTGTTTTAATTGCATAGATTGGACCAAACATGGAAATTAAAGTCTACATTTTTCACCCCATTGTTTACTGTATTGTAGATTTGGACTTATGGGTCATATTTCTGAACTTACGCAGAAGTAATTATGACTGTTCCTACTTTACTACTTCAGAATCAAGCAAAGCTAAGGGTTGAGTCAGTCAATCCATAGTGACTTATTAAAATAAGGCATTTTAAGTATTTCAAGAATGGGCACAGGTAGACCAGCGATGATGACTCCAACTGGCAGTGTTGCACAAGGAAAGAGCTACCTCGGTCCTCGCTATATAACCTTTAGAAATGTTTAAAAATGAGTGTGAACTTTTATGAGATCAATATATTTTGAATATGCCAGAAAAATCAAACCTTAGCCCAACACATGATAATTAATTTCCCTACACCATTCAATTGCTTCAAGATGCCTCTCTCGCGCGGTCTCTGGCCTTTAGTTAATGTTCCAGTCACATGTCGTATTGTACCTTCGGCTAGAATACCTACTACTGGTTTTTCCCTCTTCCACTTGAAATTGACATCATATAGTGAAAGATGAAGGGGCCAATGTGCTTCTTAAGAAGCAAGTAGTCATGAGACTTCACCTGCCACCACAGATAGAAAAAAAGGGGGGGAGTTTAGCAATTTCAAGAGCCACAATTTACCATGGAAGCCTCTACTTAATATTCCGCTTGATCTGCCAAGTTTATAGCCTGGCAAATCTGAATACAAATGTCGATGCAAATGAGGATTCATTATTCTTACAAGGTCTTTGTGTTGAAGCTTAATGTAACTTGGTTCCTATGGTTGCTCAGGGAACATAGATTGCAAGACAGCAAAAAATGATGAAAAGAAGAAAAATAGAGAAAGAAAATAATAGAAAGAGAAGGAAATGTTTAAAATGCACTTCAGCCTGCAATGTGAGGATGCCTAGGAACAAAGCATTGTCATTACAATCCCTCTTTCTTGCCAGTTACAAGATACTTACTTCTCATCAGCAACAGAGGAGTTAACCACTCAAGAACATTCTACTCACAGAGAAAACATAACAATTCTCTTTTTACTGATCATAACACATTGTTCCCATTATAAAACCAATTTCTCAAATTGTCAAAAATTTTTTACCATTCTTTTATAATTATAGAGCTCATGGGCTGGTGGGACCTATACATTCCGATCTCTAAGAAGACTACAAATGCATTTAAAAAACCCCACCCAACAATTCCCTTCCTTTCCTAATGGATTAATTGCCAAATAATTCTGAACCAACATGTTAAGAAAGCTAAGGTTAATACATTACACATTGAAAAATCACAACAGTTTAACATCATTCATTTATTGTTTACCATAACCCATTGCACGCGAAGGTTGCAAAACCCCCAAGTTAGGGGAAATCCTGAAAGCCTGCAAAATTATGATTATATCTCATATACCATAGTATATTGTCCCGATGAATCTTTTGCATGGTTAGCTGTTGTTTACATATAAATACCTTCTCCGGAAATAAAAATGTACTGAAGGTAACAGGAGCTGCAAAGCTTAGCAGATACGATGATCCCAAGATCATTGCAGTAAGGCTTGCTTCTTCATCCATAAATAAAGCACATTTGCATCCATTCAGTCAAATTAGCTCCATTAAAAAGGTGGTTATAATTAGCTCCTTTTTCTGGTTCACGGGTAAAATTCTTGCATGCCTGCTGTTTTGATTAAATCCACTATTGTCTTCCAATAGCTAGTGCTAATTCTTCCAAGGAAATCTTCAGTTGAGGTGTTATTTTATTCTGCGCTTCCGTTAGTTGTCTAATTTACGCCAAGTCCCTGCAGTGTTTCCTTAAGCCATCCTCTTTGTCTTGCCTTTGAAATTTACCAAATCTTACAAGAAATCAATACTTAATTGATTATTCACTTTTCTGCAGCTTCAAACAGCAAGCACGCATAAGATCCTGGAGGAGTCCCCCGATTTCCAATGCAGGAGGTTGTTTGGTGGCAGAGGTCTGCAAGTGTCCAACAGCAGGCATTCCATGGAGCCGTGCACTGGCGTGGAGTGCCAGCGTCTGATAAAGAAAACGAAGATACTCTAACGAAGCAGGAGAAGTTCCTGGATGAGGCAGATCCCTCTCAAGGCTTTGGATAAAAGGCTGAAGCAGGAGCAACTGGATACTAGAACATCAGATATATAGATGTATATATTTTTGCATTAATCCTTCTGCTTTTTGCTTACCCTTTTCTTCCCATGGCACTGACGTGGAATATCCCAAGTGCCACCGAACTCAGAGAACTCCACGCCGGAATAGGGGTGAGACTGGTGGTGTACCTCTGGCATAGGATAAGGATGGCAGGCACGTAATATTACGAAATGTAGGACAAACTCAAGCAAAAGAGAGGGAGAGGGAGAGAGAGGGGGAGAGGGAGAGCCAGAGACAGATGGCGGATCTGGCTAGGAGCCAAAGCCAGTGAAATGAATTACATTGCTGAATAACTGTACACCATTGATTCTGCCACTTGTTGCTGCATGGCAAAAAAAAAAAAAAAAAAAAAAAAGGAAAAAGAGGAAAAAAAACAGCCCCAGTGTATGCTGGAATCTCCCTATTTGTCATATGTGCAGCAGGCAACTTTCGCGCACAACTCAGTCCTGACAATGATATGCTCTGGGTGTCTTGCGTGGGTGTGTAGGTGCGTGAGAAGGATGTGTGCATGTGTGTGCGCCCGAGGAGCAAGTGTGAGTGTGTGCGCATATGTATGTGGGAGAAAGGACAAACAATCCTTGCAATCCGGCCATTTTTGTTTAATGAAGAATGGAAGACTGGCATTCAGAGATGTGGTTATGTGCCGCATATTAATGTGTGCTCACCAGACATCCTCCCCCACTTTAAAAATGAGTGCCACAGAAGTGAAGCCCTCTACAGATCAACCACGTGGGAGAAGCAAACTCATGAGGTAACATATCATCTCTAAACCTCCAAATGGGGCACAAGGAATTCTGCAGAACAAGTTTCTCTCAGACAAGAGGAAAAGCTGGTTCCAGGGACATGATGTTTGGGTGTTTTCGAAAAGACAGCCCGTCTCAGCAGATTGTTCAATAAATGCTTCATACCCAGGATGAAGGGAGACATTATGGGATGCCCAGGGGGCTTTGGAAATCAAATACAATGTTTGAGTAGCACAATTTGAGGTACATTATAAAAAAGCAATTTGAATTGCCAATGAGGCGACACATATCTGCATGCTAATTAGACCTGTGTCAAGCTTCGTCTGCAGGCTTCTGTTGATGGGGAGGAATGTGCATGTAGCTCTGCTGAGAGATTGTTTCTGCATAAATTATCAGCTTTGTCCTACTGATCATTTTCCCAAACAAACATGAAATGCAAGATCAAAAGGCGATTCTAAAATTAAAATTATTGATTGACAAAGCCTAGATTTCAGAATCTAATTACAGGAGGCACAAACAAAAGCTGATATTATTACTGACTCTGCCTGAGCTAGCAGCCAGATTGCACAGGGTTTGTAATTTATCTTTGTTTATGCAGCCAGGATATTAAAAATGTAATTAAAATGGTCAAATGATCTGATCAGAAATAGCCACCTAGTGGCAAGTATATTATTTTAAATGGATTATAAAGGCATTGGTCTGTGCAAATAAAAAGCTTTTTTTTTTTTAAGACAAACCTAGCATCTCATTGAAATCTTGCTAAGCAATTCATCTTTTGCTAATAAGTTGTCTTTTGTGTTTTGTTCCACAGATAAGAAACGTCATTTATAACCCTCATTTGTACACTAATAAACATTCTGTTATTACAGGTGGCATCCTGTTATTACAGGAGGATCTTTCACAAATGGTGGCATATTTTTGTCACAAATGGAAGTAATGCAACACCTAATTCCACACACTCATCATATACATTAGATATAATAATTGTATGTACTCAATGGCATCGGCAGGTTAAGTCAGTCCCTCTTCATTTGGACTCTAATTTGTAGTGGGTCTCAATATCTCTGGAACTTGGCATTAATGGTCATCCTGAGCCCTGAAAATAGGATTGCAAAGCAAACCCACTTGCCGACTAAGTACCTTCTTCAACTTACTACTTCAGAACAGATACAGTTGCTTAAAAGCATGTAATAAGGTGATTCAAGTGATTTATAGGCTAGATCTTCTCTCATTTAGCAACATTTTGGAAGTGCCAATGAATTATTTTAGGAGCAAATTGTCTAATATAAAATTTATTAACCGAAATGCATCTGCTGTCATCTAATTGTGGATTTTGCAGCCGGTCGCCAGAAACAGCCTTGTGATTCTCTAATAAAGCATCTAAAAATGCATGATAAATAGTTTTAAGAAAAATGAGAGCCATGCTTGTGAGGTCGACATAAGAAATGTTGGAACCCATTTATTTTCCTTTTTCTTTCTTTCTTCTTTCTTTCTTTCTTTCTTTCTTTCTTTCTTTCTTTCTTTCTTTCTCTTTATGAAATCACTATGGACCTGCTCAATTCCTTTTTAAGAAATTCACAATTTAGGGTTCTGTCAGCAGCTCTGGGGTCTTTTGTTAGGTGCACTTAAAATGCCAGATTAAATATTAATATGTGGTTAGAGTTGTGCTATTTTGCAAGCCCTGAAACCCTATTAGTAAATCATGATCTGGTGACTGATGCAAGAAATTTCAAGGCACCAACAGTGCAGATTGCTTTATGCCCATCAATCTGATGGATCACTAATTTTTAGCAAATTGGGCCTTTGGACTCATAGCTGTAAGCAGGTACATGTTTTCCATCAGTAGAGAACATGGTCCACCTACCGTAGCATTTTCTGCACAAAACATGCACCCTAACGAGCAGATTTTTTTTTTTTTTGCATATTTACTGACAGTCTTTGAATGGGCAATGCTGTATTTCAAAATATACCTTTACTTGTGCTGCAAAGTGTCTCCCTCCTGCCCCCCCACTCGTCAAAGAGTTGGAGATTTCCTAGACTTCCAGAAATATTTTAAAGGAAAATAAAGGAGAGAAGTTGATATGAGAAGACAGATACACCAGCCTCATTAGCACTCTTTTATTTATTTATTTTTTTTTTTAATTTTTTTTTTCAACGTTTTTAATTTATTTTTGGGACAGAGAGAGACAGAGCATGAACGGGGGAGGGGCAGAGAGAGGGAGACACAGAATCGGAAACAGGCTCCAGGCTCTGAGCCATCAGCCCAGAGCCTGACGCGGGGCTCGAACTCACGGACCATGAGATCGTGACCTGGCTGAAGTCGGACGCTTAACCGACTGCGCCACCCAGGTGCCCCCATTAGCACTCTTTTAAAACAGGAAACAATGAGCTAACGATGTAATTCTAGAGAGTTTCAACAGTACCTCTTAAACTGTGGTAAGCAAGAAGATAGAACAACCCATGTAAGACTAGGGAAAAGATTTCAAAAAATAAAATAGTAGGAATGATGAGGTTGCCTGAAAGCACCTTCTCTATTCTTTCTGGAAATCTGTCTACATAACACGCTGCTGCCTCTAAAAAGTGAAAGACTTGTTAGCATATGGCTCATCTCTCAAATGTGGTCAAAAATCACTATTTGATCCTCTGATAATCCAGGCGGGAAAACATCTTCATTGGTGATATTTGTTTCACACAGATGGGCCTTGAAATCCTTGTGAAATCCTTGTGATAGAAATTAACATATTTCATTATTGTATTTACCAATCATAAAGCATTTTCTTCTCAGTGGATACTCTGCAAGCTTATGTTGGGTTCTGATTTACCATCTGTCCTTTTTTTTTCTTTCAGTTTTACATACCATTCTACAATACAGGCACAGTAATGAATTTAAAGGGAGGAGCATGAAAGACTACTGGCTTCTCCTCTCCCCTCTCCCCTCTCCCGTATTGTTATTTTTTTAATGTTTGTTTGTTTGTTTGTTTATTTTAAGAGAGAGATAGAGAGTGAGTGGGGGATGGATGGAGAGAGAGAAAGAATCCCATGCAGGCTCCATGCTGTCAACGCAGAACCCAATGCGGTTGGGGGGGGGGGGGGCAGGCTCAAACTCAGGAACCATGAGATCATGAGCTGAACCGAAACCAAGAGTCAGACACCTAATGTACTGAGCCACCCAGACACCCCTCCCTTAATGTTACTGTTATTATTAATTTAGAGATAAGTAGAGTTCAAAAGTCAAAGCCAACATTTAGGTAATAGATGCCTTTAGTCACATTTTAACTCAGTGTTTCACCGAATTTTCAAGTCTAAGAATATAAAACTCATTATGATAAGTTATTTAAAATTACTGAAATCAAGTTTTAATCTATAAATTCAGTCAGTTTACTACATGATAATGGCCACATTCTCCATAAGATTCATTTACATATGCATGCGTGAGCATACACACACACTCACACACCATTTCATTTTTCCAATAACCCTAAAAGTTATGGCAATCACGCACTCAAAGCATTAAACGGTTGTGCTTATTTAATCTAGAAAGGGCCAGTTGAGGTATGATTCTCTGGATAGACAACCTAAAACGCCTTTTTCTGTGTTTCCCTCTCCAGCTTCTGGTTTGGGCTTCAATTATTCTCTCCACCTCCCATCCTGCCCTACAAATAAAGAGGTGTATGAAATCTCCTTGCTGTTCTCCAAAGCTGTGATTCTTTTCCCCACACCATGAAAGATGATGTCTTGTCTTTCCATTCTTCCCCATGCTCTCAAAATGTTGAATTGATTTTCCACAATAGAGGAAAACATAGGAGAACATTACAACAGATCTGTACCTAAAACAAGTTTAAAACAAAGTATTTAGCATTGTCAACACCAGCTACATTGGGTTCCCTTGTTTCTTACTCCAATACCACCCTGTGCTTCCCTTTGATAATGGTATCTAGGCTTGCTACTTTAATTATTTTTAAGGATTGTGTTTTTTTCTCAGATATGAAAATAAGAGTATCAGCTATCTCATTCATTAAGCACAGTTCCTGATGAGTGGTAATTATTCATTAACTCTTTGTGAGCAAATATCTCAATGAATGAATAGTACCGAGGAATTAATAACTTAAATTTGGAAGAAAAGTTTTATGTGCTTCCGAGGAGTAGCCAGTAGTACTAACGCATAAATTTCTCTGACATTTGAGTTTGCTGCTCTCATTGACATAAAATTTGAACATGATGCTTCAGTGGAGAAAAACATGACAACTCAACTTTGAGATAATCAGTTACTAAGATGTTTCCTTTGAATGTAGGGTGCAGGTACTCAAGGAAACACTCTACCTAACTGTGCATCTATCAACTAGCAGTGATTGGGCCAGGAATTCCTTAAGGTCCCATTTACCTCTAAAGTTCCATGTTCTGTTTGTCTGCAAAACTGACCTGAAGACTGTATCAGGGTGTAGCCTAAGAGGCAATAACAAAGAGATCCAAATATTGTGGTTCCAACATTGACAAGATTATTCCTCACGGAACAGTCCAGATAAAAGGAGGCAATCCAGGGTAAGCAGGCAGCTCTAAGCAAGTCCACAGAGGCTCCCTGTTTCTTTCTATCTTGCTGCTCTAACATTTTCAGTTTGAAGCAGGTCTGTATTCCAAATGATGGGAAGGTGTAAAAAGGGAAAGGAAACACAAGCTTTTTAATCACATGGCCACACCTATTATAAGAGACACTTCAAAATGCAGTCTTTAGTTGGGTGTGCATGTGTTGCTTTTGGAAGAAAGAGAATGAAGATGGGAGGGAAATTAACAATATCTATTTCAAGAACTTTTCTCAAAGTGCATTCTCTTTTGTGACCCAATTTCTCCTTACAGCTCTTTAGGTTTTTTAATGTTTATTTTTACTTTTGAGGTAGAGAGAGACAGAGCACGAGTGGGGGGAGGGGCAGAGAGAGGGAGACACAGAATCTGAAACAGGCTCCAGGCTCCGAGCTGTCAGCACAGAGCCCGAGGCTGGGCTCAAATCCATGAGCTGCGAGATGATAACCTGAGCCAAAGTCAGATGCTTAACCAACTGACCACCCAAGCACCCTCCCCCCACTCTTTACAGCTGTTTATATTCTAGCTTGGTTGGCCTTGGAAGTCACTCTACTTCTGTGTGTCAGTTTTCTCTTTGGCAAAGAAAGATTGGAGCTTGCCTGTTGCAAAATTTTATTTTCTCTAAAATTCTGTGATATTTTTGTTTTGCTTTTCAAGTAAGAGAAAAAAAAAAAACCTAACTGTACAGTCCCTAAAGAATGTTGCAGAAGCATAAAAATGTCCCCAAATTTGAAATAAAGCATTGAGCAACTTTACAGTGTCTTAGGACAGACACATGTATTCTCAAAATTCATCAAAATGTCAAAGTTCATCAATAAGTCTTTTCTATAACTTTCAAGAGCTTTAAATCTTCATTTCATCATATCGAAGTTACTTTAGGACATATTTTCTGTAAGGACCAATCATGACCAGAGTAGTCAGTCATAGCAAATTCCTCTCTAAGTCAAGAGCCAAAAGACCCTTCTAATCTGGGTTTGGTTGGCAGGGGTAAAAACAGGTGATGAGAGGGGTACAAGACTCATTTGATAAATGTTTGAGTATCTTCTTTATGTGAGACAATATATGAATTATGGTGAGAGGTGCAATAAAGACCAAATCACATTCTTCATGCTTAATAAGCTTCTAGTCCCATAAGTTCATGGAGGCTTGTGATATTTTTATAAGAATCAAATGAAATATGTTCCAGGATATTTTAGCAGAAAAAAAAAAAAAAGATATCTGCAGACATAGTCAATCATAGTAGGATAGGCAAGCAGTGTAGAGGTAAGACCTGGGATTGCATTCACCCTCTTGGGGGAGGCTAATTTATTCCGTGTGCTGAAAGCAAAGTTCAATTTGGTGGGCAAGCACACTTTGATATTCAAATTTTATGGCAATATGGCAATTTCCAGTTGTGGTGCATATAAATAGCAGGAAATTTATGCAGTAAGGTGTCAGGAGCTCCAGCTGTGAGTTAGGGAGTCAATGCTAGTCGTACATCTTCTTTAGGAATTGTGCAAACTTGCCTTAGACCCAGAATCAAAGTTCTAAGGTCTGAAAAAGAGGTTGGCAAGATTTTGGTAAGAGTTCCAGTCTTGGCAGGGATTGAAATGTTAAACAAGTTAATAGCAGTAGTTCAGAAATGGAGAGCAAGGCAAATAGGATTAAAGTTCTGAAAACAGGGTTCGTATTGAGAAATATTGTTAAATACCAGACAAAATAGTTAGGTATTATGCTCTTTAAAAAGTACAGAATTATTGCAATGTTTGGTTTTATTGTTGGCTGGAGAACAGCATTATCAGAGCTGTATTTTTAGCAAAATAATCTATTAGAGGTTGTTTGGAAAAGACTGAGGCCAATGCAGGAAAACTCATTAATTTCATACATTTCTTGTTGAGTAATTACATTATGCTATATGTAGGGTTTTGCACCAGGGATTTAGAGAAGTGACTGAGTATGCAATTAGATGAAGGCTCAGAGAGAATTTACAGTTGACCTGAACTACCATGTTGGCAGTGAAAATAAATACAGGAGAAAAAAACAGAAGCAGAATCTTCAATACTGCATTTCTGAATGGAAAGTGGAAAGTTCAGAATAAAACTGAGATGTTGAGCTTGAATGGCTGAGATGATATTAATTTCCTTAACAAAAATAGAAAAGGTAGAGATTATTTGGGGTTATGATGATCAGGAGACATTGAAATTAATCCACTAGTTATGAAATTATATAAAGGATTTTTAACAGGCATTAGAACTTAAGGATCTGGAATTTGGTAAAGAAGCCTGGAGAGGAAACAGCAAGATAATCAAGCATCATGTATAAAGGCAAACGTTAAAACCATGGATGTTCATCAGAAGACAGGGAAGGAACATGTAAAAAGAGAGAAGGTAAAAGAGGAGGGTGAAACCATTCATTCATTCATTCATTCAACAAATAAGTATTGAATATTTATGGAAAATAGAGGAACACATAATTTTAAGAAAGCAGGAGGTTTACATAGAAAATGCTGCCAAGTAGACCACGGCTTGGGAAAGACAATGTATTATACTCGAATATAACTAGTTACTTTTAAAGTGAGTATTCTGGTCAATAGAAGGTGCAAAGGCTAATTTGTAATGAGATTTTTTTTTTTTTTAACAAGTAAAAATCAGAAAAAGAAGACAACACACAGGGTAGAATCTTTTTTTTTCCCATAGATTGTGTGAAGAGTCTAAGAACCTTTCACTGAACAGGTTAAAAAAAAAAAGTTATTATGGCAAAGGGGAAATAGAAAGTAGCTTGAGTGAGTCAGCAAGGGGGTTTAGTGTTTAGGTTCCAGAAGGAAACCTCTTATATATGAGAAATGTACCGTGTTTTAAAACATTAATTTTATAAAGACTGTCTTCATAAAAATTGTAGGTTACTTTCCTTTTCAAAGTAGAGCAACTCTGTAAGATTCTTAACCCTATCAAGGATGTTCATGAGTCAAGTGGATGCTTCTATCTTGAGGGTAGGATCTGGCATGTAACTTGGTGGCCAAAGGCCTCAAAATTGCATGGCTTCTAGTCAAATTCTGTCATTGGATTCCTGTGAAAAGTAACTATCTCTAACCAACCTTTGGGTTGGTCAAAATCATGCTTTAGCAGTAAAGAAATTTATTACGAGTTTTATTAGGTTGCAACTAGTTTTTACCTGATCTAAAAAGTCACCTTGCACCTATGGAAAGAGGATTATTTATATAATTATCTGCACATAAGTCCCCATCAACCACTATATATAATTATTTCATGGCATTCAAATTCAGCACAGAAACATCAAGACCTAAGTACAAATATTATTACTATAATGGGTTTTCATTTCCAGAGGTCGCCAGGGGAAGGGATTAATTTTGCTGCTTTATTGTATACACAGCGAGGCACGCGGAGTCATGTTACAATGCCTGTGTCTTGAAAATTGCATTTGGATGTAATAAGAAAGGCACTTTTTAAAACAATTTTACAATTTTAGATACATTAACTGCATTTCTCTCCATCTTGTTTTGCTAACAGGTTTTGAAGCCTTTCATTTGGATAACATTGATTCTTGTCAATTTTAGAAGGAAAATGTTTCAAATGCTTTCTTAAAATTCTTTTTCCATCCTTTCTTTGATGGTTTTTAGATTGCCTATCTAGGTCAGTCTGTAAATGCTCTGTGTCATGATATTTCTGAGGAGCAATTTTTAATTTTGGCAACATGGAGAAGGAGGCAGGACAGAGACCTGACTTTCTATTTGAATTGCAGTTTTCATCAACATGTATCTTAAAGCTCAAGTAATAGGTAAAGTTTAGTGCTATTCCTTAATCAGCTTCAGCCCATGAGCTTAGTTTTTTTTTTTTAAGGGGTTATTTAATTAGAATGGCAAATTGATCTTGCAACTGTGAGAAATGTCTTTTTGACATAGGTGAACCATAATACTCATTCCACAAAGAATTGAACTCAGAAAAGGTCTTTCTTAAAGGAATTGTCTATCTCTGCAGAGCAAAGACAACTTCTTAGAAAGTTGCTGTTTTCTATGAGTTAACATGATATGACACTAAATCAACCTGTAGGTTGAGTATGTGATTAAGAAAGATCAGTCTCTGCAGCTATAAATTTATGTTAACCAAAAAACGTATGTATATATATATTTCCCTATTTGAATCAAACTGGTTATTTTATGTCAAATGGAAAGTTTTTTAACCCTCTTTTTACCCATTGTGCTATTTAATTGAAATCAGATTTTTTTCTTTTCTTTTTTTAGATAAATACTAAAAGTACTAAATCATAGAAATGGAAGATGCCTTTGACATCACCCAGCCCAGTATATTCAGGTGAAAAACCCAAGGCCCAGGGAATAAGCTTATTAGAAGTAGAAATGGGACTGCTAAATATTGAATTCCTAATCCAAGCTTCTTTACACAGTGTGTATTGATGTAATTATGAGCACTATTCAGATTGTCAATGCTTTTGAAAATATTCACTGCTAATTTTATTTGTGCATATGTAAAAAGAGCGTGTTCTTTTGACAAAAATAAATTTGGAATTTTCAACATTTATCAGAATGCATTTTTCAAGGTTAAGCTTTTACTGCCAATTCAGAAGCTATTTCTTATGAATTCAGAAAATAAAAACAATCCAGGTCTTAAAATTAAGTGTTTTTTTTTAATAGTTTGAAATCTTATATATATCAGAGGTTCTTTTTAAAATTATTTTTAAATGTTTATTTATTTTTGAGAGAGAGAGTGCAAGCTGGGGAAGGGCAGAGAGAGAGGGAGACACAGAATCCAAAGCAGGCTCCAGGCTCCTAGCTGTCAGCACAGAGCCCCATGCGGGGCTCAAATTCAGGAATGGGGAGATCATGACCTGAGCTGAAGTGGGCTGCTTAACAGACTGAGCCATCCAGGCACCCCCCCAGAATAAAATTTTTAAAGTAATGATACAAAACATTGCAAAGTTACAGAGGAAGCCAGTTATATAAATATTATTGTTATTTAAGAAATCAGTTTCCATAAAATAATACTATTTATTATTTATAATTAGTATTTATAATTAGTATTTATAATACTAATTTACTAATTTATAATTAGTATTTATAATACTATTTATTGACGTTAACTATTAACGTTAAATAATATATATCAGTGAATTTAACAGCCGCCATAATTTCTAACTGGTCATGTATAAAGAAGATACTTCAAGATAGATGCAACAACTATATTGCAATATAAAAAAAAAATGTCTTATTTGTATTGGTGACAAACATAGGTACTGTGAATATTAATACTTTTTTGTAGTTTCTTTCCTATACTCCCTTTGAATAAAACGCTCAATTTCAGTTAGTTCATAAACACAAAGATGTTAAATTATTTTCCAAATATCAGAACTCCATGTTAGAATTCCCTGATTTACATTCTTTTCCCTAGTTTTGGTGTTCCAAAACCAGGGTCCAACGTACCCAACAGCAAGGGTTAAGAGACAGAGAGACCAGGGCTGTCTCAGAAAATGACCGAATCTCCTCGCAGAGGTCCTTCCTAGCCGTCCTAGCTCCAAATCGGCTAAGAGTCCAGTGTAGCCTCATTCCCTGCATGGCAGTCTACCCTCAGGCCCTTTGTAGTCACTTAATGCACTTCTCTTACGGAATTTTTCTTTCTTTCTTTCTTTCTTCCTTTCTTTCTTTCTTTCTTTCTTTCTTTCTTTCTTTCTTTCTTTCTTTCTTCTTTCTCTTTTTTCTCTTTTTTCTTTCTTTTCTTTCTTTTTCTTTCTTTCTTTCTTCTTTCTTTTTTTGCCTTATCTTTTTTCTTTAATATAATTTATTGTCAAATTTGCTTCTATACAACTCCCAGCGCTCATCCCATGTGCCCTTCTCAATGCCCATCACCCACTTTCCCCTCTCCCCTCCCCCATCAATCCTCAGTTTGTTCTCTGTAGTTAAGAGCCAATCTCCACTTTTCCTAATTGACTTTGACTTGGCTTGTCCCTCTAACTCCAGATTCACTCTGCTCTGTCCTTCTCCTAATTCTCTCTCTCCCTCTCCTCACCACCCACCTCTCACGTGCACACACATGCACACAAACACATACTTATCTATTAATCAAAGGTCAGTAAGTAAAAAATGTCATTTCTATGGGTGCTATGTTAGTTTAAAAGAAATTAATGTTTATTATTTTTGAGATAAGAGAGAGATAGAGCACGAGCAGGGGAAGGGCAGAGAGAGAGGGAGACTCTGAATCTGAAGTAGGTTTCAGGCTGCTGTCAGCACAGAGCCCGATGTGGGGCTCAAACTCACAAACCCTGAGATCATGATCTGAGCGGAAGTCTGATGCCCAACCGACTGAGCCACCCAGGTGTCCCAATGACTCTTTAATTTTATTAAAATACCTCCAGATTTAAAGAGAGGTCCTTCTACTCAGCACCATTTCACTGAAAAATCTGACTACAATCCAAATAAATTGAAGAGAATTGGTTGTCTTTCATGCATATAAAGAATCCTTGGCTTATATTATTGTATTTCAATATTTATTTTATAAGCAGTTTGTATAATTACAAATATTTTTAGAAAGAGAAAAATATAACCCAAATGAACATTATGGGAGAGGTTGAAGAGACATTCATGTTCCAAACAAAGCGCTTAAACATTTTATGGACTGTTGGGTATTAGAAAATATTCTGATATTAAAAAAAAAAAAAAAAAAAAAAAAAAAAAAAAAAAGAAAATATTCTGATATTGACATGAATTAATCAGAAATGTTTTTATTAATAGGAAAATTTCTAGTTTCCAGTTGGACTTTTCATCTTCTTAGCACACATATATATACTTCCTTTTGCATTTAAAAAAAATTCACCCTCTTTCTCATTCAACATAAATGAAAAGTCAAAATGTCTACACTTGAGGATGATCAAATATATTTCCTGGACTGTTTTAGAATTTTGGGGGGTCATAACTCTTCAGAATCTGATAAATGCTATGAATTTTTACCTAAAGAAAAATAAGTGTTTGGATACAGACATACACAAAACTTTTCTTACGGTTTTTATGGAGGTTTATGGAATTCCTGAATTTGATGGATAGATTCCTATGAAATCAACAGATCTAGGTATACTGTTTGAAGTAGTTTAGATTATGTAATGGTTAGACATGATCCGCAAATTTCAGGGGCCATCAATAATAAGGATTTAATTCTCGTTCATGCTACATATGCATTATCACTTGACTATGCTAAGCGATAATTATGCACAGGCCTTTTGCATTTTTGCAAGTCTGGCAATAGACATGGACTGCATTTATTCTTTTATATCTTTTCAAGAATGTATAGCTAACAATCTTGGAAGGTTGAGATACGTGTCTCTCTAGAGAAAAGGGCAGGCTTGTTTACTGTCCAGAACTATAAAACTAATGTCTTTCTCTGGTACAAATGTTAGACCATTAAAAAGATTCGGGTGCCCTAAGTGAGTGGTTCCTCTCCTGTCAAATACCCCAGCAGGTGTGCAAGCATTTCCCATCTTCTTTGTGTCACCCAGTGAGAATGGACACCTAGGGAACTTGAACAAAGACGATAATGTTGCTGTTGTTATTACTGCAAGTAATAAATTCCTTTGCCTCTGATCCAACTGCTCTGTACCTTTTGCCAGCATTGTGTGATGCTATCGGCTAATTTGTCATTTTGCAAGTAGAGCGAAGTTTTAGATACTTCACAAGCTACAGTGCTCTTCCGTGTTAACCTCATTTGGGGGCTTGAGCTGATAACGCAGCCTCCATCTGGAAAGCTGCCTGTTCTCATGGCAAAGGGTAAGACGAGAACATGGTAGTGATGTTCTGGCCTTTACAGCTTCTTTTAAACCCATAACTTATATCCCGTTTTCATCCTTCAAAGAGAGTCACATGCCCAAGCCTGACTTGAATAGGCTGGGCAGTGAATGCTATGTAAAATTATATAATCTACCAAAGCAGGCTAGAAACTTTTGCGCTAGACCTTTAATTACCCATTTTCTCCTCAGCTAAATGGATTTACGATAGCATCAAGTTTATGATAGCATCTTATCTAAGACCATATTCCTCAGACTTCAAAAATACGTATGCTACTCTCAAAATCTACACCTGACTGCTCTTTACCTACATTGTAACTTATCTGCTGGTTTTCTTTAAACTGAGGAATAATGATATCTCCTGACTTTTATCTGTAAAGTCATGGGTTTCAGAAGCAATCTATATTTTTTCCTAAGCATATTAAAATAAATATTTATTTATATACTTATTTATATAATAAATAAGTTACTATCTAATACACATAATTACATAAACTGTAATTTGTTATATAAAATTTTATATTATTCATTGAAATAGGAAAAGCGATAGTTATTCATGTGCACCAAACATCCTATCCTGTACTATCCATGGAAACGTTCCACATTATGACAGACACTAAGGATATTTAGTGTATATAGAATATACACTAAATGTTGTGTCTCTCTCAAATTCATAGGCTTAAACCTAATCCTCAATATCATTGTATTTAGATGTGAGAGTTTGGGAGGTGATTGTGTCATGAAGGCAGAGTCCTTTTGAATGGGATTAGTGATCTTATAAAAGAGTCCCCAGGGCTGACTGCCACTCTCTGACATGTGAGAACACATGTGAGAAGATGGCCATGTATGAGCCAGGAAGCAGGTTCTTACTGAACACTGAATTTGCCATCCCCTTGATCTTGGACTTCTCAACCTCTAGAACTATGGAAAAGTAATTTCTGCTGTTTATAACCCACCCAGTCTATGGTATTCCATACTACTGGCTAAGATGGACTAAAACCTATAGTATATAGATTATCATAATATATATATAACAGTCAGATAATAGTTATTCATTTAACTAATACTAAGTGCATGGTATATATGAGGTAAGGAACTATGGGACCGGGGTTGCAGTGCTGAAAGAAATTGACACAATTGCTGCACTCATAGTACTTATATGTTAGTGGAAAAATGATAAAAAAGAAATGAAACAAAAACAAGTAAACATAAGATAAATAAAAAATTCAGTGAGATTTTTAATGAACAAATTTTTGAGCTAGATCATAAACCAAGGGAATATATTTAGAAATTTTTTGTTCATGTTTTATTTTATATTTGAGAAAGAGAGAGAGAGAGAGAGAGAGAGAGAGAGAGAGAGAGAGAGAGAAGGGCAGGGGCAGAGAGACGGAATCTGAAGCAGGCTCCAAGCTCCGAGCTGTCAGCACAGAGCCCGATACGGGGCTCAAATTCATGAGCAGTGAGATTATGACCTGAGCCAAAGTCGAATGCTCAACCAACTGAGACACCCAGGTTCCCCCCAAGGGAATATATTTTAGATAGATAATTTATATTTAGAAGGAGAAATGACATTTAAACTGAGATATGATGTGTGGGATAGAGCAAGCTATGCAAAAATCAGCCTGGGGGTGGGGAGGGGGAAATATTCTTAATACAGTTTGAAAAGACCATGAGGTGGGAAAGCAGATTGAGGAAATGAATGAAAATTGGTGTGGTTGGAGCAGAGTGAGCCCAGAGTGGATGCTAAAAATCAAAATGGAGTTGGATATTGAAGGCTATTCACAGGGTGTGTTGAGACTAAAATGTCTTCAAAGCATGCATATATATTTATGAAAAAACAGGAAAAATTTAGAATTTCATTACAAAGACAATGGGAAGTTGTTGAAGGGCTTCATGCTGGGAAGTATCATGATCCAATTTATGTGGCAAAAATATTACTCTTGGGAAGAGAAACAAGTATTCATGGCGACTATACTTAGGTGGAGGCAGACTAGAGGGAAAAGAAGTGGATGGACTTCAGGCATATTGAAAAGGAAGAATGGCAGATATTTTGGTCAAATGGATGTGTAAATTATGAGAAGCGTGACTGCTAGGTTTCTGACTTCAAGAACCAGAAAAATGATAATGTTCATTATTTCCTTAGAGGGAGGAATATCTGTTTGTGGATTGATGGTGGTACAATGCTGTGAACCATGCGTTTCATTTTGAACAGGCAAGGTGATGAGGTATCTGTGAGACATATAATTGGAAATGTTAAATAGTAGGTTGAATAGAGTATTATAAAACTCAGAAGAGATATTTTGGGTAGAAATATAAGTTTATGAACTACCATAATATGATGGCATTTAAAACTATGGAATAATATCATATAATCAGAAAGAGAGTACAGAAGGAAACAAATAGAGGACCAGGTCCATGGCCACAGAAACACAATTATTTATGGGCTAATAGAGAAATAGAAACAGAGGAATAAGGAAAAACAGAAAAATGCGGTGTCATAGAAGCAAAGAGTGAGGAATCTTCCAGCAAAATAAAATAGTCAACCTTTAATTTTTGATCAGAGATTTAGTTACTTTAAGATAGAAAAGGTCCCTTTCAATTTGGAAACACAGAGGTAATTGGTATTTTGAAAACCATGGTTTGACAGGACGATCGGGATAGAAACTAGGTTGGATTGAGTCAAAAAGTCAATAGAAGGTGTTAGCGAATCAAGACAACACATTTAAGAAGATTTACCTGGAGACAGAGCTGGAAAATGAAATATTTGAAAGGAGACAAGGGATAAAGGTTTTTTTTGTTTGTTTTGTTTTTTGTTTTTTGTTTTTTGTTTTTTGCTGTTGTGTTAATGAACATAGTTCCTTAGGGCATGGTATATGCTTATGAGAACAATGGGAATGACTCAGAAGACAGTGAGAGATTTCAGGAAAAGAAATCTTTGAGTAGAATATTAAGTAGTAAAGTTCTTGGTCAGGGTAGGAAGGGAGGGCTTCCCTCCCTTGGTCAGGGTAGGAAGGGAGCACAGCAGAAAGGACTGGCATTTGACACAAAAAAGATGGATATCGCTTCTATTCTAACAGGAAAGGAGAAAACGAAAAATGTTTAGAGCTGCAAGGAGATTTCTAACTTCAGTGGCAAGAACATGAAGGATTATCAGCACATTTGATGATTATTACCTTCTCAAAGAAGTATAGAGTGAGAATTGATCATTAGTTGAAGGTGAGAGTAAAAAATGGGTGGGTCGTGTAAGAAAAGGTGCTTAGGAATATTAGGTTTTGGGGAAATTTAGAAATGGGGAAACAGTCCTGAATGCCTATTGGTGGATGTGAACTTTAAATCAGAGAGCAGCTAGAGAGTGGCTGTGTAGTTTTTCTTGTACGAGTGCACGATGATGGCAAAAATATGGCAGGTAGGAATCATCTCAGGTTGGAATTTTCTCCACAGAAAATGATGGAAGTAAAGGGTGAGGAAATTGAGAGTATTTGAAAAGAATATAGATGATAATAGACTGTGAAATCGGTATTTAATAAGAAGGATGGTGTTACCTGAAAGGAGTTGAAAGATAATGAGACGTTAATGTGGTCAATGAACAAGAGGTTTCAATAAAGTCAAAAACTGCGTCAGTGGCTTCAGAGGTGGGGGCAGGGGCGAGATGGGTGAAGGAGTCAAAAGATACAAAGTTCCAGTTATAAAATAAATAAGCCCTGGAATTAAATGTATAACATAGTGACTGCAGTTAATAATACTGAATTGTATATTTGGAAGTTGCTAACAAAGTAGATCTTAAAAGTTCTCATCACAAGAAAAAAAATGTAACTATGTGAGGTGATATACGTTAACTAGACTTAGTGTGGTGATCATTTTGCAAAATAAGCAAATGCTGAATGATAATGCTGTACACCTGGAACTAATATAATGTTACATGTCAATTATATCTCAATTTAAAAGAAAAAGACTGAATCACTGGGCATAGAGTTAGGATGTCTTCATCAGATACTGGTCAATCCCCTTCTAGCTATTTTATTCTAGGGACTAGTAATTTTCTAGCTAATGCTTTTCAAATGCCTCTTTAAGATATGTAAAAATCACAATCATTGGTTATTAATATAATAATGATGGTGAAGGGCTTGGTGTAAGCTCTGAAGTGTAGAAAGTCCCATTACATAAGGATGCATGTATCTAAACACAGTATTTGTCATGGGCGTGGTAGGCTGTGGTTTTGCAATTTTTCCTGCATCAAACAGTGCCATGGCGAACAAACTTGAGCCCTGTATTAGATGATCCCCAAAGAAAACCATTATACGAGTGTTTAATAAATGCTTTCGTTGATGAGGGTGACAATGGATGGTGTCCTGTTTTCTAAGTAAGTAGAAGTAAAGTAAATATTGGTTTTCTGAATGGAAAGAAACAGAGAGACTCTTCATTAATATTTATGTGTAAGGTTCAAAGTCATGAATGTAATATGATATTTTTTCTCCTGTTATACAAATTAGTATGCCATCATATGACATGACTCTAGAAAGAATGCTGATATTTAAAACATTGCATTATATACTAATGATCTCATAATTTACAAATCCTTTTAATAAGTGTTTGAAAAGATTTATGGAATGATTATTTATATGTAACAGAATACTAATACAAATTGGCATTTATATTTAACTACTCTTTGATTTCCTTTGTGTTTTCCTTTTGAGGTATTGCTGAGTTTTATTTGATTGTTTCTTAATTTTAGGACTATCTAGAAAATAGCACTGCATTCACAAGTGTTGTTTTGTTTTTAAACACTAAGCATATTTGAAAAGGTTAAACTTTCAAACAATGTCTAATTCTCATCATAGCCATTTCTGAAACTCAAGCCTAGGTTTAAAAAAAATTCGGGGCACCTGGGTGGCTCAGTCGGTTAAGCAGCCGACTTCAGCTCAGGTCATGATCTCGCGGTCCGTGAGGGCTGTGAGTTCGAGCCCTGCATCGGGCTCTGTGCTGACAGCTCAGAGCCTGGAGCCTGTTTCAGATTCTGTGTCTCCCTCTCTCTGACCCTCCCCCGTTCATGCTCTGTCTCTGTCTCAAAAATAAATAAATGTTAAAAAAAAAATTAAAAAAATTAAAAAACAAGAGCAAAACTCTAGCAGTAAGATTCTTAGAAAAAAAATAAAGTAACAACTAACACCCAGATGTACAATACATTTCATTTTCTTCTTTCTGAAGGTATCTAGATGTGATATACGAGTTAAAGTAGTGCTTAAGAAGGGAACCTTTGTGCAATGATAACGCTTGGGAGTTAATTTAACGTTCTTTACATCAGAGAACTCTGAATTTGGAAACAAAGTCTCTTTTAGATATTAGAATCTTCAACAAAACAGAGCTCAGAAGCTAGAAAATGGAAGGGGGAAGGGAAGGAGATCATTGGAAAGAAAGAACATAATAAACATACAAAAATTATGCCTGGACACTGAACGTCAGCCCTCAGTGGTGTACTGGTTGAGAGAAGGTTGAGGGCTGTTGTTTATAATGGATGCTGTGGGACCCCCTTGATCTCCCCTTGGGAACTGAATCCTCCAGCTGTTTAGAGGTTTGGTGGCTGCTGTCCTTTCAATCAGACCAAAGGCAGGAGCAGCCTGGACCAAGATGTTGTCCCATTCCCATAACTGATCCATGCAGAGATACCAAGGCTCAGATGCCTTGCCTCAATTCAGAACAACTCTGAAGGGCTATCCCAAATTCAGAGCTCGCTATGAAATAAGCTGAGGCCTCTGTGCAACTGTATGAGAGTTGATCTTCTCTCCATGCCCAATCCTCTTGCCCTCACTCCCTCACAGGTATTGTTACTGACAGCATTCCCTAGCAGACCTCTTGCACATGGGTTTTCAGCACAGGTTCTGTTTGGTGGGGAAATTGACCGAATCAGGGTTCTTACTACATGACGATTTGCCGATCTGATTCGGGAAGCCCTAACATGTGGGATCCTTCCTACAGAAATCTCTTGATTCATGGAATCCTTATTAAACATTCAAAGTGAAATTGAGGTCTGCTGCTTTTTATAAGCTTACCTGTCTATGCTATGCCTGCATAGATGTGCTTATGTTATCTCAACCTTTCTAAGGATTTATCTTCTTATAAAAGAAACATTTAAAATGTGCATAGATACTTAGGTAAAATAATGTTTATTATAGCATTATTTATAATAGAAAAAATCAGGAGAAAGTAACAAACACTTTAAACTAAAGGTTTGAAGTTTGCCAAAAGTCAATAGGGAATGAGAAAATAAATGTGGACAACACATTAAAAAATTGTGGTAACGTTATTACTTACTTATCATTGCTCTAGGCTGTATCCGTCTCCTTCCCTATATTCTCCATAGTCTATGCTTTCCCTTGGATAATAACTGCAGTAATAAATATTTAAATGTGTAAATAAACCATACTTTCACTTTACTGTGTGCTTTATATTCCTCCAACATTGAAATATCTTCTTTGGATTAGGAGATTTCCTCTGAATATCTTTTTCCAAATACAGATGACATTTAATTTTTTTTTTTGTATTTTTGTCTTTAGTCTACTAGAGTCTTTTGGTGTTTTCTAATTCACGCTAGAGTGCTGCTTCTAGGAGAACTTCATAGATGGACGGAGTAAATCGATAAATACCTTCCTTGTCAACTCCATTTCCAAGTATCTTCCGAAAGGTGGCGGTAATCAAAGTAGAATTCAAACACTTCCAAATACATCTAAAGTGCGGGTTTATTACTCTAATTATTTTCCGTGAATGCAGTTCTACTTTATTACCCAAGTGAGAGTTATTATTGTCTTTCCTTCTGATGATTGCATCTGTGGTATTTATTTCAGGGTTTTTAAGACCCTTTAAAGCCTATTTAGGTTTTCTTTTTTTTATGAATTTAATGCTAATTAAAATAATGGGTTAGTAGGCTTGGAAAATCAAATCATTATTCAGTCAGAACAATGGAAGAGATTATTTAATTGACCACCTCAAATCATATTAAACCAATCCTGGAAGAATCACCGCCAAGATCTGCAAATGGTGCAGATACTGTCATACTTTCTATAGGATACTAAACTTTCTTTCTTCCAGGTGTTTTTAAAAAATAAACTTAAAGGCTGATGGTTAACCTCTGACTTTGATATGGAAGACAACTGGACATTTATCCGCTTAAGCCCTATCATTATTCTTTTATTAATTTCTATAGACATAGTAATTTCAACTGATGGTATGGAAATCAAGCAGGATTCAGAGTAAGGCTTAATAATATCACCAAGTACTTTGTCAACACAGGTGGCTATACTGAAAGTGAATCACAGCCATTATTCAACTTCCAGCCATGGTGGTAATTTGTTCTGCCAGGATTAAGATTATAGAAGGGAAGCCCTTTTTACTAGGAGAGGAATGATATCTAATGATAAAATGGAAAGATATTTGTCCTGCCTTGCAATTTTGCAAGTATTTCTTCATGGTCATATCAATTACATCTGTTTCTGTACAGTGAATAAATAATAGATCCTATCTGTTTTTTGATTTTTATAAACTGATTAAATGTTTTGGTGTTGGAAAGTTAGAAACACATTTGGGGAGAGCAAACCAAACCAGACTGGGTTCAACAAACACCTGACTCATCAGATTAGTTTTTAAGACTGGCATCGGGATTCTTTAGCAGATAGACACTACCCTAAGTGTGCCATCACCAAGTGGAGGTTCAGAGAAATAGATACTTATATGCTGTGCTTATAGCATACATTAACAACCTTTTGGGAAGCCAGTTGAACTGTATTAAAGTCTCTAAAACGTGTTCAATATTTTTTCAGCAATTTCACTTACAGAAACCAATTTTATGGAGTTAAACAATAGTGTGTGAAAATTCAGTTGTAAGAATGTTCGGGGGCATCTGGGTGGGTGGCTCAGTTGGTTGAGTGTGTAACTCTTTCAGCTCAGATCCTGATCTTAGGGTCATGGAATCGAGCCAGGCGTCGATTCTCTCTTTCTTAAGAGAGATTCTTAAGATTCTTAAGATTCTCTCTTTCTCCCTCTGTTCCTCTGCCCTGCTAGCGCTCTTTCTCTCTCAAATTTAAAAAAAAAAAAAAAAAAAGGAATGTTCATCACCGGGTTGCTTCTAATAGAGAAAAAATAGAAAAAAAATGTCCAACTCTTATATTTCTCAAATAAATTAAGGTACGTAGGAACAAGGGAATTGTGGGACTATGTAGTAGAAGAATATTGACAGGAAAAGATGTTTAAGACCCAGCAATAAAACCATATGTCTGGTGTGTTAAACCTTATGTACATTCACAGAAAGTAACTGGAAAATACACGGTGCCAACTCTGAGAGGAATTAGTGGCAGGTGCCTCTTCTTTTTGCTTCATTTTATTTTCTAAAAGTAGTTTTACAATGATGATGCATTTATTTTGTAAGGAGGGAAACGTTAAAATGCAGAGCACATGTCAGGGACTGGTAAGTCAAGGGAGATAACTACTTATGTCTGAATTTTCATCTTTGACAGAAACACAAACTGAGAAGGTATGTGGAACTGTAAGGAACACATTGTTTTCTCATGCCAGGATAGCACTAATTTTAGAAGTTTAAATTTAGGGATTTAACATTTTGGAGCAACAAATTCATAGTCATAGCCTATGCCTTCTCAATAGTATTTGTCAAGATCACACAAGTGTGCAATTTGTGTGAGATAGATACGCATTGCATAACGCACATGCAATCAACCTTGTTTGTCAATATATTAACACATGCTTCAGCAAGAAAAAATTTTTGACATCCTACAAAATATGTATTGGGAAGAAAATAATAATAAAATGTGATTTTTATTTTTCCCTCTAACTGACCACAAGCTACTTGTGGTTGTTTACTTGTATGTACTTTGATTACTCTGAAGGACAGCAAAAGTCGTGAGTCATATTGAAAATGGAATTAAACTGCAGTGCTTTTTGCTTATTCATTTATTTATTTGCTTGTTTTTTTATTGAAGTGTAATTCACGTACAATATTAGTGTAAGGTTACAACTTCATACACATTAAGAAATGGTCACCACAGTAAGAGGAGTTATCATCTGTTACCACACAGTTATTATAATATTACTGACTACATTCTCTATGCTACTTTATGCCCCTGTGACTTATTTATTTTGTAACTGGAAGGTTGTACTTCTTCATCTCCTTCATCTATATTTGCCTATCCACCAACCCCACTCCCCTCTGTCAACCACCAGTTTGTTCTCTGCATTCATGAGTATGTTGCTCTAGGTCTTCTCTGGCAAAATGTCTGTTCAGGTCATCTGCCAATTTTTTTTAAGTTTATTTGTTTTGAGGGGCAGAGACAGAGAGAGAGAGAGAGAGAATCCCAAGCAGGCTCTGTGCTGTCAGTACAGTGCCTGATGCAAGGCTCAGACTCACAAATCACGACATCATGACCCTTAACTGAGCCGCCCGGGGGGCCCTCATCTGCCAATTTTTTAATCAGATTATTTGTTTCAGTGGTGTTAAGTTGTATGTATTTTTAACATCACTTACAAATATGGTCTCACATTCAATAGATTGCCTTTTTGTTTTGTTGACGGTTATCTTTGCTGAGCAAAGTTTTTTAGTCTGATATAGTGCCACTTATTTATTTTTTATTTTGTTCATCTTACCTGAGGAGACAGTCCCCAAAATATATTGCTAAAACTGATATCCAAGGGTTTACTGCTTATGTTTTCTTTTAGGAGTTTTATAATTTCAGGTCTTGCATTTAGGCCTTTAATCAATTTTGAGTGTATTCTTGTATATGACGTAAGAAAGTGATCCAGTTTCATTCTTTTGCACATATCTGTCCAGTTTTCCAAATGGCATTGATTGAAGGGACTATCTTTTCCCACAAACACACTATTGTTTAAACCATCTAGTCTACAGTATTAGGTTATGGCAACTCGAGCAGACTAATTTATTACATTTATCAGAACTTACTGTCTTTCACCATCATTTTCTTTGCCATTTCTGTTTTCTCAAAGTTTTAAGTATACCAAGGTTTTAGTAGCAATTTAATAATAATTTATCTTAAATATAGATTGTTAAACGAAATAAAACCAAACATGCTCTCCTACATCCAGGCCTTTCTTAAACATTATTTGATATAATAAATGCATGATTTATCATAGTTCTGCACTAACTTAGGAGCATATTTCCCCAAAAGTTTGTAAGAATATGGCTTTATATTCTGTTTAATTACGTGCGGGATTCTATTAAATAAAAATTGAACATTTGTTCCATATGATATTAGACCTGTTTTGTGATAATCTCTCTTTCTCACCATCTTTTGTTTGATGTACTCGTTTAATACTTGAATCCCATATTTTAACCTAAACTACCCTGAGACTGCCAAGTTATTGGAATATTTATGGATTTCATTTTATATGTCACCATATCTGATTTCCAGCTACATCAATTAAAATATATAAATCTCAATGAAGTGAAAATAGGATCAGAAAAACATAATGTTTCTTAAATGCTCCAAACACTCCTTCTACATTACCTGGAATACCAAACTGCAATGATGCACTGTCTGCATACAGATGCCAAATAGGTGTCATGCAAATCAGGAGCAAGTCATTGACAGATAAATTAAATAGTCATGATCTGAATATTGAGTTTAGGCAAGCATCACAGTCTATTGGCGCCAAGTTAGATTTCTTGTCCTGTACAAAAATGTTATGTTGCTCTCGTTAAGCAGTCATCCATCTAAGTGACTTCAAGGCCCTTAAGACCTGAATAGGCAAAGCTCATCTATCAGCCTCTTGACTTCAGTCAGCACCACAGCGGGTACCATAATAGCTGAGTCTCTGTATTCTGATTATTTTGTTACATGAACACATTTAACATCACAGTTTTATTATAATTTTATAGTGAGATACTGGTTGGCCTTCATTAAAAACTCTTTGTGTTGTGTTAACCTGTAGCTATAAACTCTGATACAAAATCGCGTCTTTTGTACGACTTCAGTGGTAGTCTAGGAAAAATGATTTTCTAATAACTAAATGCAGTGATGCTTGTCATCTATCCACAGAATCTTTCCAAAGCAGGCTAAAATGACAGGACCTATAAAATGGCAAACAATAACAGAGGCAATTTTAAATTCAAAACAGGTGATTCTACTGTACATCTTTAATCAGTATATTAAATCCCAACTAGTATAGTAATTTTGAGTAACAAATTTAAGTAAAAATTAAGTTAAACCAGCTTTTTGGCATCATCCCAACAAAAACCATTCTATGATTTAATTAAAGTTTTTTTGGGTTAAAAATAATTGCAAACTCTAATTGCAAAAATAAATTTATAATGATAATATTTCCTCAAAATAATTCAAAAATTTTTAAAGTTTATTTATTCTTGAGAGAGAGAGAGAGAGAAAGAGCACAATCTGGGGAAGGGCAGAGAGAGAGGGAGACACAGCATCTGAAGCGGAAAGCCCGATGCAGGGCTCAAACCCATGAACCGGGAGATCATGAGCTGAGCTGAAGTCAGATGGTTAACAAACTGAGCCACCCAGGCGCCCCTCCTCAAAATAACTTAAAGTTAAAACAATTTAAATGAAAATAGCTATCATTGTAAATGGCACAATTATCCTTTTTGTGATGATGAAGAGAATCTTTCCAAGCAAGATTGGAAGATATATTTTGAAATGAACAATAAAAGGGGCACCTGAATGGCTCAGTCAGTTAACCATCCCACTCTTGATTTCTGCTCAGATGAATCTCACAGTCTCAGTTGGGGTCTGCACTGACAGCGTGGAGCCCACTTAGGATCCTCTGTCTCCCTCTCTCTCTGCCCTTCCCCTCTTGCTCTCCCTCTCTCTAAATAAATAAATAAATAAATAAATAAACAAACAAACATTTAAAAAAATCAACAATAATAGAGAAGGAAACCTAACAAACATATTTAGAATGTATAAAATTATAATACATTTTTTAAAATGTGGAGTGATGGTATATAAATAAGCTGAGAAATCTATATAATAGAAACTGCACAATACTTTTACTTTTTTTAATGTTTATTCTTGAGAGAGAGAGAGAGACAGCATGAGTGGGGGAGGGGCAGAGAGAGAGAGAGAGAGGGAGAGGGAGACACAGAATCTGAAGCAGGCTCCAGGCTCTGAGCTCTCAGCACAGAGCCCGACACGGGGCTCAAACTCATGAATCGAGAGATCATGACCTGAGCCTAAGTCGGACACTTAACCGACTGAGCCACCCAGGCTCAGTCACAACCTTCAAATACTTTTAAAATAAACAAATATTTATTGATGACTCAAGTACTGCAGACCTTCGTATGGTTTTTCTTTTAACTGTAATTGCCGACCTATAAACTAGGCAACTGTGCCTAGTTTAAACTGAGAAAAAACTGAAGCTAGTAAGAAGGTAAATCTTTTTCCCTTACACAGCTTTATCAAAGTATGATTGATATACAATAAGCAGAACTACTTAAAGTATTATGTTTGAATCCTCAGAAATCTTAGCAAACCAAATTCAGAAGTACATAAGAAAAATCATACATCATACTCAAGCTGGAGCTATTCCTGGGATGTAAGGATGGCTCAATGTATGCAAATCAATATATATGATATGCCACATTAACGAAGTGTAAAGGATAAAAATTATGATCATCTCAATAGATGCAGAAAAAGAAAAAAAAAAGCCCTTGACAAAATTCAACATACTTTCATGTTAAAAACTCTAAACAGACTGGTTATAAAGGAAGGAACTTCAACATAATAAAGGTCATATATGACAAGATTATAGCGAACATCATACTCAATGGTCAAAAGCTGAATTTTTTTTCCTTTAAGATCAGGAACAAGACAAGGATATCCATTCTTGACGCTTTTATTTATCATACTGCTGAAGGTCCTAGCCAGAGCACTTAAGCAAGAAAAAGAAATAAAAGGCATCAGAATTGAAAAGGAAGAAGTAAAATTGCGTCTGTTCTCAGATGACATGATGCTATATGTAGAAAACCATAAAGACTCCACCCCAACTGTCAAAGCTAATAAATGAACTCAGTAAGGTTGCAGTATACAGAATCAATATATAAAAAAAAAAAAGTTGTATTTCTATACACTAAAACAAATTATCTGAAAAAGAAATAAAGAAAATGATTCCATTTGTAATGGAATCAAAAAGAATTAAACACTTAGGAATACACTTAACCAAAGAAGTAAAAGATCTTTACAATGAAAAATATAAAGCATTGATAAAATAAATTGAAGAAGACAGAAATATATTGAGAAGTATTCATGCTCATGGACTGAAAGAATAAAAGTGTTAAAATGTTCATAATACCCAAAGGGATCTACAGATTCAATGCAATTCCTATCAAAATTCCAATGGCATTTCTCACAAAAATAGAAAAGCAGTCTTCAAATTTGTATGTAGCTGCAAAAACCCCAAATAGACAAAATAATCTTGATAATGGAGAACAAATCTGAAGGCATCATACTTTCTCATTTCAAACTATATTATGAACGATAATAATCAAGCAATATGGTATTGGCATAAAAACAGCCACATAGATAAATGGAACAAAATAGAGAGCTCAGAAATAAACCCATGCATCTATGGCCAATTAATATTTTACAAAAGAATCAAGAATATTCATAAATAATTAGTGTTGGGAAAACTGGATATCCACATGCAAAATATTCATAAATACATAGTGTTGGGAAAACTGGATTTCCACATGCAAAATGATGAAACTAGATCCTGATCTTACATCATGGACAAAAATCAACCAAATATGAAAAAAATCTTGAACATAAAATCTGAAACTTTAAAACTCTTAGAAGAAAACATAGGGAAGACCTCCTTCACATTGGATTTGGCAATGTGTTTTTGGATTTGGCCCCAAAATCAAAGGCAAGAGAAGCAGAAATAAACAAATGGAACTAAATTAGACTAAAAGCTATGCACAGCAAAGGAAACCATCAACGGAATGAAAAGGTAACATATGGAATGGAAGAAAATATTTGCAGACCAACTATTTGGTGAAAGGTTAATACCCAAAATATATAAGTAATATATACAACTCAATTAAAATTAAATAACCCAATTAAAAAAATGGACAAGGACCTGAATTGAAAAATTTTCAAAGAAGACATAAAAATGACCAACAGGTACATGAAAGGTGCTCAACGTTACTAATCATCGGGGAAATGCAAATCAAAACCACAATGAGATATCACCTCATACCTGTTACGATGTCTATTATCAAAAGACAAGAACAACAAATCCTGGTGAGGATATGAATAAAGGTAACACTTGTACACCGTTGGTAGGAATATAAACTAGGTTAGCCATTATGGAAACCAGTATAGAGGTTTCTCAAGAGGTTAACAATAGAACTACTTTGTGATTTAGCAATCCCAGTTCTAGGTATATATCCACAGGAAATAAAATCACTATTTTGAAGAGATATCTGCACCCCATGTTCATTGGAGCATTATTCACGAGAGTCAGTATCAAAACAACGGAAGTGTCCATAAATGGATGAATGGGTAAAGAAGATGTGGTATACAGTGGAATATTAAGCCTGAAAGAAGAAGAAAATGTCATTTGCAACAACAGGGATGAATCTCAGTGGCATTATGTTAAGTGAAATAAGCCAGAGAGAAAAATATTACATGGTATCATTTATATGTGGAATCTGAAAAAAAAAAAAAAAGTTGCGCTCATAGAAGCAGAGAGTAAATGGTATTTCCCAGGGTCTAGGGGGTCAGGTAAATAGAGAGAGGTTAGTAAAACAGCACATTTTAGTTATAAGATGAATAAGTTCTGAGGATATAATGTAAAACATGGTGACTAGTTGATAATACAATATTGTATAATTGAAATTTGCTAAGAAAGTAGAATTTAAGTGTTCTTACTAAAAAGTGAATATGTGAAATGATAGATATATTAAGTCAGTTAAGGAATCCTTTCATAATGTGTACATACATCAATCATCACATCATACACTTTTAATATATTACAAATTCAGTTGTCAGTTTTATGTTAATATAGCTGAAAAAATGTGTAAGTGCATATGAAACAAAGAAAATGAGCCTCCGAGGGGAATAACAAGAAAGAAAGAAAGAAAGAAAGAAAGAAAGAAAGAAAGAAAGAAAGAAAGAAAGAAAGAAAGGAAAAAGGAAGGAAGGAAGGAAGGAAGGAAGGAAGGAAGGAAGGAAGGAGAAAAGGAGGGAGGGAAGGAAGGAAAGAAGAGAGGAAGGAAGGGAGGAAGGAAGGGAAGAAAGGTAAAATTGGTAAAATTTTGATATACATATATATTTGTAAAACTATCACCACACTCAAGGTAGCAAACACGCAATCATCCCCAAAAGTTTCCCTGTGACCCTTTGTAATACTATACTACTTTCTCATCCCTCGCCACATTCCCTTATGTGCTATCTATATGATTTAAATATAGGTTTAAAATAGCTTAAAGTATGTGGATGAAAAAAATATGTAGCAAGCAAAGAATAAACATAAGAAAGCTGGTATGGTCATTTTAATACCAAAATAAATAATACTTGCATGCTAGAAGTGATAAAGTGAAGTTATTACAATGATGAAAAGGTGAATTCATCATAAAATAATAATACAACTACATATGCACGTAATAACTGAGTTTCAAAATTTATTAAGGAAATAATCAAGCACACAGGAAATCAAAACTAATAGTCACTGTACTGGGCACTGTAGGTATAGAACATAAAGTTCCATTGGGTAGTGCTGATCTATAGAGGTTTGAGGGAAGTCGCCCAAGAATTCCATATTTAGTCAAATTTTGTCCATGTATAAATACAATAGAAATCTGAGAATACAAAAATATTCGGAGAATATAGCACTTGTGAATTCTTGAAAAATTCTCTTTACTAACTGTTGGCTAGAATTAGCCAATCAAGATTTGGTGCCCAATAAGAACTCTGAAATGTGGCCCTTTTATGGGAAAATTTAGTTGGGAGGCATTAAAATCATTGAATGGGTAGAAGCATCTAGATGACTGGTCACCCCTATTATAAATCAAATGCTCATGTGATATATAATTCATAAAGAGAATACTATGATGTATAAAACTAGGACAACTATAAGTAAAATAAAAATCTTATTACAATGTAAGAGAGCTGGTGGGGGGAACATGAGAAATTTGGAAGAAGTTTAAATCAACAAATGTCTTTATATAAAACATAGCAAATAATAAGAAAGCATACAAATATAATATCTAAAACAGAGACTTTGTACATAGAAAGTAAATCTCTTTCAATGCTATTCTTGATGCCTCAAATTCAACAATTTAACTCTTTCCTGAATTACATGACTATTAGAATAGGATTTTTACTGATGAAAGCAAAATCTCTTGTATGATTTTGTGAACCATAATGTGTATATATATATGTATATATATATATATATATATACACATTTGTATATATATATATACAAAAATATATACATATATATATATATATATTTCCCTATCAAATAATTTTTGGTATCAGTGCTTATTATGTAAATATATAGAAACTCATGGTATTTTTTTTGTACATTAAGAAGACAAATTCTAGAATTTTAAGCCATATGTTTAATGTTGAAGAGAACTGCCTACATAAATGTTTATCATTTGAAAATCTTTCTAATTTTTAAAATTTTGAAATTTCTTTTGAAGAATTTTAAACATCAATATAATTTCTGGAGATTATTACTATTCATATAATTATTTAAAGATTAACATTGTATACCTTCTTAAAAAAATGTTTGTTTTGAAACAGTGCATGTGCACCTGTGCATGAGTGGGGGAGAGGGGGAGAGAGAGAGAGAGACAGAGAGAGACAGAGAGGCAGAGAGACACAGAGACAGAGAGACACAGAGAGTATCCAAGCAGGCTCTACACTGTCAGTGCAGACCCTGATGCAGGGCTCGATCTCACGAATGTAGAGATTTTGACCTGAGGTAAAATCAAGAGTCAGACGCTGAAACCAAGCCCCCCAAGGTTGTATAAATTTTAATAAAAATTTAAAAGACTTCTATTTTACAGGTTAAATTCTCTTCTGCGTTTTGCATTCTTACTTTCAGTTTTTCATGTAGGATTATTTGGATGCTTTACCATTCATTTGTTTCTTTAACACCTTTTAGAAAATGTATGGTCTCTGTTGCTTGAAGATTTTACTGGTACCCTCAAGGGCTTCAAACTTATTACTGCTTTTATACCAGACTTCATGATCATTTTCTGTTTCTTTTTTTTTTTTTTAACGTTTATTAATTTTTGAGATAGAGAGAGACAGAGCATGAACGGGGGAGGGTCAGAGAGAGGGAGACACAGAATCTGAAACAGTCTCCAGGCTCTGAGCCGTCAGCACAGAGCCCGACGTGGGGCTCGAACTCACGGACCGCGAGATCGTGACCTGAGCCGAAGTCGGTCGCTCAACCAACTGAGCCACCCAGGCGCCCTGATCATTTTCTGTTTCTATTCTACATTTAAAACAAAGTATATTCTACTAAAAAAAATTACCCAGAACGTTTTCATTTTTGTCATTTGTCCACCATGTGATGAAATATCACATTTTCTAGACAAAATGATAGGTTATCTACTGATGTCTAATTTCAGTGGAAGAGAGCTTTTCTAGATAAAGAAGCATAGTTTAAAATATTTTTTCTATGTAGAGAAATTAAGTGCTGCTGAGATTTAGGAATCATACTTTTAAAGAAGGGTTAATGACGTTATCTCCTTTTCTAGTATCTTTTATTTTTGGTTTATCAGATTTACAGAAAAAAATTTTCTGTGAGGAAAATATATGTTTTCTGACAGGTAACTAATGATATAGTTAAAGTGCTAACATTGTTGTGACATCCCAGTTCATCTTGATGAAAGCATTGCATTTCTGTGTCAAAATAAATTCGATAACAATTAGGAATGTCATAAATAGAACAACCGCATGAAATTCAATTTCATGTGTGAAAATTTTGACAATCACCATTTAAAAGTATTAGTTACTTGTATACCTGTTGTTAAAGATAGCACACTATTTTTGGACATGAATCTGGGTCCATCCCTGATAAAATTTTCTTTTATATATTGTGAGAGGAAATGCATAATTTGAATTCTGAATCACAGAATTCAAGTTTGAACTGCTTTGCCACATTTCCAAAGGGTAGGAGTACGTTTTGAAGCTTCCTAATGGAAAGTACTTAGGCATCCCTCAACCTAGAACATTGTCTGATTCAAATAACACAATTAGTGGCAAGTTCAATGGCTGCTGTAGATTGTTACCTCGTAAAGATAAATCATTATCAGATTTCATTTCTAGATATGATTAATTGAGAGTCTAAATTAAGACACCTTTTTGAAAAGTTTTCTCCTTAACTATCAAAACATATGTGAATTAAGTAAAATTATATGTGTATGTATGGATTATAGAAGAAAATATCAATTAAGTTAAAAATAGAGGAAAAGGGGCGCCTGGGTGGCGCAGTCGGTTAAGCGTCCGACTTCAGCCAGGTCACGATCTCGCGGTCCGTGAGTTCGAGCCCCACGTCGGGCTCTGGGCTGATGGCTCGGAGCCTGGAGCCTGTTTCCGATTCTGTGTCTCCCTCCCTCTCTGCCCCTCCCCCGTTCATGCTCTGTCTCTCTCTGTCCCAAAAATAAATAAAAAACGTTGAAAAAAAAAATTAAAAAAAAAAAAATAGAGGAAAAAAATACCCTCTAGGTTAACTAAGGAAAATGGCAAGGAAGAGAATGGTTAATTGTATGTCTTTTTGTATGTCTTTTGGAACAAGACACCCTGGGTGTGAATCTTTTACTTACTCATAGTGTGTGTTGGGCAAAATGTGTAATTAACCCTCAATCATTTTGTTGTGATATGGGGTAAAAAATAGCGTCTACTTCACAGAATTGTCATGAGGATTAAATGTATCCGTCCATGTAAATCATTTAGCGTGGTGCCTGGTACATTGTAATCAATCTTCAAGACTATCGTTACTCTTAAAAATAGGAGCCATTAACCATAGCACATAGGAGGATCTCTGCATCTAGTTATGGGTTTCCCCTTGTTTTTGGACTTGAGAAATAATGTAGTGGAAACAGGGATATAAAACTGGACTGTGAGGTACATGCCAGGGTTTTATAGAAACAATTTAATTAATGATATTTATAAATTATAGATTCGAATATGTTTTCCACTGACAAGAAGATGCAGTAATCTTAAATCAGTTATGAAGAAAAAGTAAATCCAGCCATTAGGAAAAAAATTAAATATATTTTTAAGTTAAAATTATTGTTAACATAATACTTAACTTTTATCTGTATGTAACATTTAAGTATTTCCTTTTGCATCTCACTCTCTTGGCATAAAAACATCTTGAAGGATAAATTCCAAACTATTTAAAGCTGTAATTTCTCTCTCTCTTTTTTGAAAGTGAATGAGTTTGTCACATCCTTCCTGAGAACAGGTTTTTCAGAGATGCCAAAGAGAAGTACATAAAGGCATTGGGTATCTATTATTTTTTAAAGTTTTATATTATTTTCTTTTACTATCTTTTGAAACAAAGAGATGAAATTACTTTAATGCTTTGCTTTTTTTTGGTCTTTGTTGCTTTGCAATTTTATTGAGATTTGTCTAGATGCGGATTTCTTTTTATTTATTTTAATCGGGATTTTCCTTCGCTTCATGAACCTGAGAACTTGTCTTTCGTTAAAGCTGGAAACCTGTTATTTGAACATTGCCTGTCACATTCTCCCTATTCTCATTTCTGTGATTCCAATTAGTTGTTTGCAATTTCCCTGTGTTCTGTGGCTCATAATCTTTCATATTTTTCATCTTTTGTCTGTTTGTCCCACGTTTTACCCCTGTTTTCCAGTTCACAATTCTTTCTCCAGGTATGTCTCATAGACTGCTTATGGCTATTGCGTATAATTTCAATTGCACATTTTGAAACGTTTATTTATTTATTTTTAGAGAGAGAAAGAGAGAGTGTGTGTAAGCAGGGAAGGAGTGGAAAGAGAGTGAGTGAGACAGAGAGAGAGAGAAAGAGAGAGAGAATCCCAAGCAGGCTCTGTATTGTTACACTGTCAGCACAGAACCCGATTTAGGGTTCGATCCCACCAATCGTGAGATCATGACCTGAGCTGAGATCAAGAGTCAGTTGCTCAACCGACTGAGCTCCCCAGGTGCCCCTCAATTGCACATTTTAATTACTGGAAGTTCCATTTTTTCCCCCAATCTACTTGTTGCTCTAATCTTATAATAACTAATTTGTGTTTTTTATTTTATTCTCATTTTTGGGTAAACAATGTAAACATAGTTATCTTAAATTCTGTAGGTGGAGATTCCAGGATCTGTAGTCCTTAGGAGTTTAATTTTGCTCTTTGTTGTTTTGCTGACTCTTGATCATGGTGGCTTTATTTTCTTGTGTTTTGAAATTATGTTTCTGAGCTCATATTTGGCTAATCTGACTGTAGAAATTCTTTGGTGCCTGAAATGAAGAGACGTTCCTTCAGAGAGGTTAAGGGAAGCTAACAATGTCCTTTAAGTTATTTTTTTAGGTTGAGGTTTCCCTGTCAATGCAGGTGATGCTATTTAAGTGCCAAACTTGCGTGAAGAAAGACGTGGGATTATAAATTCTCCAGGAGATCTGTAGGAAGAATGGGAGGCAGGTAAGGCTAGATTCTTCTTCTTCTTCCTTTTCTTCTTCCCTCCTTCTTCCCCTTCTCCTTCCCCTCATCTTTCTCCTCCTCTTCCTTCTCCTTTCTTCTCCAATCCAGGGCTCATGCCAAGAGAACTGTGTTGTCCCATTATCTTCCTTGGCCAGCAAATGGAATTTTGTTTTTCTTAGCTCATTCTAACCAAAGTATGGTCCTCTGAGGATCCTAAATTTTGAACAATGTTTTCATTGTAGCTCTCCACCATGGGTGAACCCTAAGCCTTCCATCCTATTCATACAGAAATATGAAAACATTTACATTCCTGAGTATGGCAAACACCCAAGCATGAAGGTTGCTTTAACATGCATACATAATTTGCTGTTTTCTTTTACGTATTTTTTTGGACTGAGGGACTGACTGTGCCTTCATTTTTTGGGCCTTCTGAAATACATTTAGCACTGTTTCTTTTCTGTGTTTCAGTCATAATTTCCCTAATGTGAAGATTTTTAATATTGCTTATCTGCCGCTTTCCCAGAAGTGGAAGTCCACTGTGCATACTCATTTAGTTACAGGTATTGAAACATAAACTTAAAAACAAATTTAGTGCCGAATCAGATGGTTAGCCCCACTTTCTTCTTGGAGACTTAATTGTCTTTGAAGTACATTAGTTCTTGATCGTTTCTGTCTGATGAACTTGTTTCCTTGGACTCTAGATCTCCTGTCCCCAAATAATGAATATCTCCTCATTCTGGCTGCAGTGCACATTGTCTGTCTCTTTGTTGCTTACAACTACATGCCCTCCATGTTCCATATCAGCTGCCTTTTATTGGACATTTCTGGTCCTCCCCCATAATCCCCCTTACCTCAAATGGAGAAAAACTCTGCTTATCTGAAACCTAGATTTTGCTTTTGTTTGATAGAGTTATGACACACCCACCTTTTCCTTTCATGACTGGGCTTTCCTTTCCAGACCTTTCCCCTGGTCTTGGAATTACCTTTAGACTCCTATGTTTGTGTGCTTAATCCTCTCATCACTAAACACTGGTGTTACCAGCTTTCGTTTTCCCTGGGTTCTCAGTCTCTGTTTTCTCTCATCCCACCTGTCTCACTGCCATCTACTTTCTAGCTGTGCAACATTCATCCCAGATGATGATGCTCTCTACTATTCTATGTTTCCGGAAAGGAAACATATTACTTCCTTTTCTTTTTCTCCAACATGGACTTTTCATAGTATTAAATTATAAAATAATACACTTCTCATTTAAAAAATGCCTGCAAACAGTAGAAAGTTAACCACCCCTCCTCCACTCTCACATTCTCCCCACTTAACCCCTCTACCAGTAAATCTCACATGCCAAAGATAATCACTAATAACAGGTTGGTCCTTCATGTAACTTTTTGCATCCAGAACACAAATATAATGACAAACATCATGCCTTAAATCTCATTTTGTGGGGCGCCTGCGTGGCTCAGTCAAATTAGCATCCGACTTCAGCTCAGGTCATGATGTCATAGTCCGCATGTTCGAGCCCCGAGTCGGGCTCTCTGCTGACAGCTCAGAACCTGGAGCCTGCTTCGAATTCTGTGTCTCCCTCTCTCTCTGCTCCTCCCCGCTCATGCTCTGTCTCTCTTCTTCAAAAATACATAAAAACATTAGAAAAAAAAATTTTTAATCTTATTTTGCAACCAGACTTTTTCACACAAATTTATCATGGGCATGTTTCTTTATTAATGCATAGAGAATTATCATACTGTTTTTAATTACTACAAAGTATTCAGTTATGTGGAATACACATAATTTATACACTAGCCCCTACTGAAGAAAATGTAGATTTTCTCTATATTAGAAAAATGCTGCAGGGAATCATTATATGTACAGTACATTGTATGATTTATTTCCACGGGATAAAGTTCTATAAGTGAAATTGGTGAATAAAATGATATGCCCTTTTTAAAATTTGATACATATTGGCAGGTTGACCTCTAAGTAGGTTTATGTTCTTCACACTATTCTTTGTCCGTATAATTGGTAATTAATGGTATTTAATTATCTGTTTTAGTCATAGCAGCTTTTCTAGTTCTGACATTTGAAATGCCAGTTTTTTCAAATCTTGCTATGCAGATATGGTTATAGATATAGATAATATCAATGTACATGTAAGTAACTTACTAGCAATTATACAGTACTTTAGTTTTCTTTTTGTTAACAAATTTGATTATAAATGTATATATTTTTTTTAAAAAGTAGAAATTTCTCCTGCTTTCTACTTCTCTTTCTTTTGCAATTCCCAAGCTTAGATAGTAAGAATATTTTGTTATGTATCCTTCCAGGACACACACACACACACACACACACACACATATATATATATATATATAAATGGGGTCTTTGTATACGTGCACATCTATATCTTTTTTTTTTTCTTCCAACGTAAACATTTCATCTTGGGAACTGCAGATATGACTAGCTGCATTCAGTGACTGCATAATATTTAATAGTATGGATATCAGATTCTCTATTTTAATATTCTTTCAGTGATGCATATGTTGAGTGTCTTAGGTTCTTCATTCTTACAAAATGCTGCAATGGGTCCCTCTGTATATGTGTCATTGTACCATCTTTTCTTGACTGTGGTTCACTCTCCTCTCTTCCTTATCATTATTTTGTTGTTGTTATTGAGAGAGAGAGAGAGAGAACAAGCAGGGGAGAGAGAGAGAGAGAGAGAGAGAGAGAGAGAGAGAGAGAGAGAGAGAATCTTAAACAGGCTCCATGGCATGCACCTGACCCTGGGCTTGATCCACAACCCTGGGATCATGATCTAAACCTAAATGAAGAGTTGGATGCTCAATGCACTGAGCCAGCCCAGTGACCCTCCTCTCTTCCTCTTGACAGTGAATGCCTCACTGTCTCAACCCAGCCCTAGGGATCACGAGCCTCCAAAGAAATAAGATCAGAGAAGTTATTGACTTGTTGAGGCAGGTTCCACTGGTGAAAGGAAGAGTGAACTTGAATAGAGGACCAGATCCCAAATCTACTTTTCTTCTCGCAAAAAATCTTTGACCATCTAGGGGCGCCTGGGTGGCGCAGTCGGTTAAGCGTCCGACTTCAGCCAGGTCACGATCTCGCGGTCCGTGAGTTCGAGCCCCGCGTCAGGCTCTGGGCCGATGGCTCGGAGCCTGGAGCCTGCTTCCGATTCTGTGTCTCCCTCTCTCTCTGCCCCTCCCCCGTTCATGCTCTGTCTCTCTCTGTCCCAAAAATAAATTAAAAAACATTGAAAAAAAAATTAAAAAAAAAATCTTTGACCATCTAATGTCATATAAAATATCATTTTATTTTATTCTTTAATTTTTAATGTTATTTTTGTGAGAGAGATAGAGACAGAGTGTGAGTGGGGGAGGGGCAGAGGGAGAGGGAGACACAGAATCCGAAGCAGGCTCCAGATGTGGGGCTTGAACCCACGAACCGTGAGATCATGACCTGAGCTGAAGTCAGACGTTTAACCAACTGAGCCACCCAGGCGCTCCTAAAATATCATTTTAAATGCTCTAACTCGGCAGTAACAGTTTGCTCATAGTCACTGTATGGAAATCTCACTCCGAGGTTTGCCTTCTAGCTATTCTCAAACCCCTGCATATATTTGAATGTTGTCTGACTTCAGCCAAGCCCAGCATGCTTTTTCATTGCCTTTTTTCGATCTCTAGTTATTTCATTTTTATGGTGTGCGTGGCTTGATCTCTCTGCACTTCAGTCTTCCTCATCCTTGCTTGCAGGATCCCCCTACCTTAGATCAAAGAAGCAGCCTGCTCTGTCGTCTCAGTTCAACTTGGAAATCAAGCCAGCTTACTTGCTGAACCAGGAGCAGTCATCCTTCTTCATAAAATGTACCTGTGGTACACAGTTACACATCAAAATTTTCTCACATGCATAAATTGAAAAACTGGCAAAGTCAGCAAAACAATAATAGCTAAGAGCCATAATAAATTTATTTCATTATTGCCTCACACTGGGCCAAATTCTTTGCATGCAGTTTGTCATTTAATCCTTCCAATGTCTTTAGGAGGTTGTTACTATTATTGACTCCATTTTATGGGTTAAATAACTTAGTAAATGATGTTCATCTGTAAGAAAAGAAAGAGGAATTTCAGTTCATGTCTGTCTGGTTCTGGAGCCCAGATATACTATTATTTCTTTAGGTGAATAATCAGGTGCTTAAGCATAATTTCTATTATACTGAGGGACAACTTATCTTTTCATTCATGTAATTTCTGAAATATTAATGGAAACAAATGTGGGGATAGATTCCAGGATATAAATTCCTACAACTTATGATTTTTCAAGATCTTACCCACTGCTCAGAATGAGGACATACTATGTACAAAACTATTGTATCTGTTGCCTTAATCTACCTTGTATGCTATTTTAACTTATGACTTTGGGATTTAATAGAAAATTATAGCTAATTTACCACACTGACCTATTTAGGATAGTTCGAGTGTGAGAGAAGTATGAAAAATAGACATTGGGGAACCATAGATCTATGATAAAATATGTGGAATGGATATTCAGATAGAATAATAAGACACATTTAGCAGGCAGGTTTAATATGAGAAGTAAAGGAAAGATAGGGAAATTCCAGGCTGCATGGGGTTAGACAAGCCTGCTTCTCATAATAAGCATTCATAATAAAATCCCACCTGTAGGTCAAATCATTCTACTCTGAATATGGTACAAGTGACCCTCGGCCTAGTAGAGAAATGTCTCAGCGTCTGATGTTGGCTTTGATAAAAATATCATTATTGTTTTAATAATATTTTGTCAGTCTAATAGTCATTGTTCTCACAATTCACTTTATTCAACAAATTATGAGATTGTTTTCAGAGTTTCAAGAAACAAAATAAAGCCTTGCAAAAGAGAGAGAAAACACCATCACCGTGGCTAGGAAAACAGGCAGACTGTAGTAGGATAGAAGGCATAATTGCATGCTTTGATATTTATGATGAAAGACCAGAGCTGAAAGAAAAATGACAAAAATGCTATCTTAGCCCTTTATGAAACAAAGAAAACTTGAAGGTCGTGCAATAGTAATTTTCATCATTCCTTCCAAAGCCTTGCCAAGCTTTGAAAATTCATATGTAATAGCAGCTAGCTTTTCTAAGTGAAAATACATTGAAATCATCCTGGGATACGTAGTCTATTAAAGGAAAAACTGTATTTTCTTCCCATAAAGAAAATAAAATTTTATTTCAGGACCTGATATTGACTCTATTTAAATACACGTATTTTTTAATCCACACAATACTGTATCGTATGGCTCTTTCTTTCTTTTTTTCTTTCTTCCCTTCCTTCCTTCTTTCATTCCCCTTTCTTTCTTTCTTTCTTTCTTTCTTTCTTTCTTTCTTTCTTTCTTCTTCTTTTATTCTCATGAAGCAGAGTTATTTAAAAATCAAGGGTCTGGGGCGCCTGGGTGGCGCAGTCGGTTAAGCATCCGACTTCAGCCAGGTCACCATCTCGCGGTCCATGAGTTCGAGCCCCACGTCAGGCTCTGGGCCGATGGCTCGGAGCCTGGAGCCTGTTTCCGATTCTGTGTCTCCCTCTCTCTCTGCCCCTCCCCCGTTCATGCTCTGTCTCTCTCTGTCCCAAAAATAAATAAAAAACGTTGAAAAAAAATTAAAAAAAAAAAAATCAAGGGTCGCATGTATTCAACAATCTCCTGAAAATTATTTTGCTAAAAAAATCACTCTCTAGACGAAGAGTAGGATGAGATATCTAAAATCCTGGAGTTTTTTTCTAGTTCTACCATGGATAGTATGAAAATTATATAAATAAAATATTTCTCAAGAACTTTAAGTGAAATATTCTGAATATTTTAGAGTTGTTTATAAAACTCTCTCTTTTGTATCAGTTGAACATATGATAAAAGAGTCAGAAGTTGTGCTTTCTAAAAGAGCTTATTTATGTACATTCATATATTCACTGACTCAAGCTTTTAGTATTTCACTACTGAGAAATATACAATATTTTTAAATGATTCCCAAACTCATTTTCTCCAATCTCGGTACAGAAATGAGTCTGTTTCACAGGATGATTAACTGTACTAGCCTAGTCCCAATGTATGTCTAAAATAATAACTGTGGAAAGAGTAAAATATTTATTTCCTTTCATGTTATCTCATTTTCGGTAATGCTTATTTAAAAAAAAAATACTTATTCGCTGTGTATGAATATCCGTTTTCTCTCTGGAATTCCCTACATTGTTGTCAAAAACCATGAGGGCAAGTAAATTAGGTGGTTGTTGTATTGTTTCTCCTTTTTCTCTTCCTTTTTTCTCTTACCAGCACTGCTTATTTAAAAAGATTTCTTAAATAGAGGAAGCATAATGATTCTTGGAAAAAAGGAAAATATGACTCTCACTTGTCCAATCACCACTACATGAATATGCCAAACATCTGGGCTTTCTATTGCCTTGTTGAAACATCTGTTACCTTTAGTTCTTTTATGTCTACCATTCCTATGAAGTTTCCCAGTAAGGTCTTAGTGATTCATTTGCCATCCTTTTGGATGTGCGTTAGCTATAGAGAGTTAGTTTCAGGATCTTTATTGAACAGTAAAAAACAAAAACTAAAACAAACCACACAGCCCCAAACAAAATGGAAGCAGAATTCTGAATTTATGGTATACTTCACCCAAACGAAAATGAAAGAAGAGAGTATTACTAAAATAAGGTAGATGAAGCCACGTTTAGAGTCACCTTAAAGATAAGCAGTTTTTTCTAATGCAGTACATTTATAGTCAATGTATAGAGAGATATAAATGTGCCAATCTCAAAGAAAAATCCTGCCCCAGAATCCAGAACAAAGTCAAGTCACTCATTTCTTTTCAATTATGATCCAGTCAGTCTTGTAGGAAATATTGTTGAGGTAATTCCTATATACCAAAACGGAAATTTGATTTGAATAATTTGCTAAGTAACAAAGTTGCCAATTCATTTTTTTTTTCTCAGTGGAAATATTTACTTGGAATACTCTTTGGACTGTTATGTATAAAATTAAAACAGTGTATTCGAACTAAACATTTAGTCCTCTTTAGCACGTAGTCTAAACAATTTTCCTGTGAAAATGATTGTTCTGCTAACCCACTGATGAGAGACACTGTGAAGGAAATGGCATTTTATGCCATTGCCTGAGTTTTGTTTTTGAGAAACAGGGTATAAGTTCTTATTACCAAGTAGATTGTTTTTCAAATACCTTATATCTTAGCTTTGGTAGATTCCATCTACTTTATACTGTGTTAAACAAATTATTCTTTCCATATTTAAAAGGTGAGTCCCGGATGTAATTTACGAAGTGCAAGGTTCACACACCAGGCTGATCCACGACCCACGTACCCTGGGAGGTTAATTAGAGATGTCATGGGTTTCAGGAGGTAACAGGAATCCCCTATTTTGACTTATGTAATAGAACTTGTAAGAGATTTGGAGAGGGGCCAAAGAGACAAGATTCCTTTACCACTAGACTGTTAGTGATTATAAATGGTAATTTTTTGAATTTATATTTAAGTAACTAAAAAAATGCAGTTATCTTAATACAATAGGCTATTAGGGCAAACTACTTTTTTTTTCCAACTTAGTTTGGAATCATGAAATCCAGAGAGATTGATGCTCATATTAATAAAAGAAAAAATAGAGTATTTATGGTAAGTAATATTCCGCTGAGAGAATTTCAAAAAGTATTTTAAGAAATGGGCTAGAAAATAACTACCTCTTTGATTTGGACATGCATATACTTAGGATTGTCCCTAGAAATTTGCTATGGATAGTATTTTTTTTTTTTTTTTGCAGTTAATGTTACTAAGAACTAACTATAGTGGAACAGGTTTTGCAGAAGCCATGGTCTGCTTGAGGAACTTTAATACAATGGTAACTACTTCATATTTAAGAATGTAGCCAGAATTTACCCCTAATTAAAGCTAAGTACCAGGATGACAGTCTGTTCAGTAAGTACCATGAGAGAAAATTATAAAGAACTTTGAAGAGAGGATTCAAGAAGACCTGAAGTCATTAGGTATTTCCATAGATATGTTATGCCAAAAGAATGTGTAATTTGTTTAGGGGAGTGGTTGCTATTTCCTAATTCCTTAAACCAAGAAAAGCAGGTGGCTCCTTCATGCGCTCATGGGTGCCAGAGTGCCATCTAGTGGAGGTCAAGGTGAACTAAAGGCACCTGACCCTCAGGATGTAGAGAACTTAACAATAGGGACCAACTTTTGAATGAACAAGTCTTTTACTCTGTTGACGCATTTCACTTATTTTGTTCATAATTTAATAACATTAAATAGAAGTTAAATGAATGTAAAAAATCCACAATTTAATTGATTCCATTATCATGATTCAGATTTTCTTGGATTTCTCAAAATCCTTATTTTTAAATCACGTTTGTACAGATGCAAAATATAATGATGCTCCATTTATACATTTACTATTTTGTGTTTCTCTCAAATTGATTCACAATACTAACATAAGCATTTTGCCTTATATCCTTATATCACCTCATCTTTTCTCCACTTCACAATCTTCTCTAAATCCATTTGCTTTTGAAAGTGTCTCCCCTTCTGACAAAGCCAGCATAATGTTTACAATACATGAAAATATTTGATATTTGTAACTTTTTACTCTATAACTGCATAAAAATGAAGGTTTAAAAAATACATTAGCCAAAGTTCCCTATAAAATAAATTTTAAAAATAGTTAACTTTGAGGATAATTCCAGACTGGTTTCTTGTTCTTTATAATAGTTTTGAACAATTTTATTATTATAAGCCTCAAAATGACTCCAATTACAGACTTAGGGACCAGTGAGTCCAATGTGTTGTTATTATAGGAAAAACATTGATCTGAAGACTGAGACTCATCTCAGTCTTGGTTAGCTTCTGACTTTATGACAGTGGTCACCCATTTTTCCTTTTCCCCTTTATTTCAGCTGCAAAATGAGATAATTCTTCTCAACAGAACCAATTGGGTATCCCCCCCTAGAATCTACTATGTCTGAGAAAGCAATGTTTGGCATACACATTACACATTTGGACTGATATCTCTATAAAGTTTTTTGAAATCAACTTTATTGAGGTATATTTACATACAATAATATTAACCCATTTAAAATGTACTTGTTGAGGTCATAAAAGCACACATCCATGTAACCACTGCCACAATACACCTATAGAACATTTTTATCAATCAATATTTCCCTCATGACCCTTGTAATCAGCCCTTCCCCTACTCCCAGACTTCATCGAATTGTGATTCCTGTACTCTCTGTTTCTGCTCCCTACCTATCCCTTACTCTTTTTCCTTAAATATTTGAATTGTATTCTTAAATAATATGCTATCTTCAGTGATTCTTACCTCAAAAGTGCTTTGATTTAATCATATTTATTTAATGAATTTGATCATTGCATGCATGACCAGTTTCTTTCTACTTCATAGCAAATAGCCTCAGCCATAATCCAGATCAGTAATCTTAAACCATACCTAAAGTAGGCATACTATTAGTCACACACACACATTTAGGTTGAGAGAGAGAGAGAGGGAGAGAGAATCCCAGCCAGGCTCCATGCTATCAGCATAGAGCCCAAAGAAGCACTCACTCTCAAGAACCGTGAGATCATGACCCAAGCCAAAATCAAAAGTGGGACACTTAAACTGACTGAGGCATCCAGATACCCCCTAACTGTTTGTTTAGAATGGTGCATAGATGAAGTTTGTCATAAAAGATCAGTTTCAAAGGATCACAGAAATTACTATTCTGTGTTTAGATTTATATTAAGACTGTTTTAGTATATTTAGGTAAGAGATTACATGTGTTTATCCAGAAAATGAATATAATAGAAAATATAAATATATTTTATTTATAAAATAATTATTTTCTATTCTGCTTGGTATTGCTTTAAGGTTGTTATGATGATAGATATAATTGCAGACAATAAATTAAAAGCCCTCATTTGCTTTGTCTTATGTTATTTTTTCAATGTCCGTGTTTTAGTTTTAGAATTTTCAAAATGGATGTATTGCATATTTATCTAACATTTTGTAGAGAATTTCACACAAAAATTAAGATATTATTATTGAGATATTATTAAATATTATTACTGATATATTATTAAATTGAGATATTATTATTCAGTAATGGTATCGAAAGGAATATTGGAGAATTTTTAAAAAGCTTTACTGTATTTATCCAATAATTAGATCATAGATGTAAAATGTATTATGACAAGAACCAAAAGGTTACAAAAATTATTTTGCTTTACTGTATCATTACTTTGTTGTGCTGAATATTCTTGAAATTAACTATGCAACAGATTAAGCTTGGAAGTTCTTTAGCTTGAGGTTATTACTGAACACATGTTTTCCTTAATATAAAAGAGTATATTACCAAAAAATGGTGTTTAATCTATTATTTGAAAACCTAATAAGTATCAATTGAATAAGAAAGTTATATTCTTGAATGACATTATATAGGTATGCCATTTGAAAGCTTTAAAATTATGTTTATAATAATAGTAACAACTTTCAAAAAACACTGTCTTGGAAAAGGTGCTTTTTTTAAAATAAGATTGTTTAAATGTTTATATATTTTTGAAAGAGAGTGTGACAGGAGGAGGGACAGAGAAAGAGGGAGACACAGAATCTGAAGCAGGCTCCAGGCTCTGAGCTGTCAGCACAGAGCCCGATGTGGGACTGGAACCCATGAACCATGAGATCATGACCTGAGCCTAAGTTGGACTTAACAGAATAAGCCACCCTGACACCCTGAAAAAGGTGCTTTCTAATTTCAAATATTGTTGTATCAGGAGCAGTTATGTAATTTTATTTATATTTATTACAGTAGAATTCATATTATGGAAATGAATTGTGTTCTTACTACTAGCTTTCCTTAAGTTTATTTAAATTGTGTACACCATGACATTCTTAAAAGCAATACCAGTTAATCATGGAAGAGGTAGCACATGTTCCTTAGTTCCACATTTATTGAGAATCCTAGTGTTTACCATTCTGTTGTAGCACCTAAGGGGATAATTTTTACCAGACATTTTTCTCCACTTTTCTTAGTGGGGTAAAAGGTGGGAAAAAAAGGATGATGTCATTTCCCAGCAATGTTGTCTATGGCTTGCTTTAAAAAAAGTGTTCTCATCACGCATCTTAACACCTTATAGAGAAAAACTAGTGTACCTTCACAGAACCTTCCAAACAGAGTCTACTCAAAAACCAAGGGAAGCTAAGAGATGAGAATGAGATGAGAAAGAGCACACTTCCAGAAGTCTGAAAAGGTAGAATGGGTTCTACCTTTTAGACCGCTAGAGAATATAGACATGCCACAGTGCAGTATCCCAGCAAAGATTGCTTACAAGAACTAACCTATTTGTGTTTACAAAGTCCTCAGTTGGAAAAGGACACAAACCAAAAAAAAAAAAAAAAAAAAGAAGAAGAAGAAAGGAAAAATAAGCTTCCATTTGAGACATCAAAAAAAAAGGGCAATACTTCTGAGAATTCTTGGTTGTTTACAAACTCAACATTCTAATGTTTTCATCAAAAGCTTATTCTTGGAAGTAAATGAAGTAATCTTTTTGGAAAGTAATAGGATTTTATTCTCATGAGATTCCCCCACAGCGAGGTGGCCACTTCCTTAAATCAACCAGTCAGGTATGATGATACCTCAAGTCCCAACTGCTTGAGGCAAATAAATAATAAATGAAGATGGTATTTGAGTCTGAAAAAATCATCTGCGAGGTCAAGAACCTCCTTTTTGTGAACTCTGTAAGATGTATCATGCAGAAACAAGAGTTAAAGGTTGGGAGCTTGACCACACACTTCAGGTTGGCTTGTAAACTGAAAGTGGTTACTAACCCAGCACCAAGCGCATCACCGAAGTGGGTTTTTGTGTTTTGTTTTGTTTTTTTGTCTTTTTTTTCCTTCTTCTTTTTTCTTTTTTAATGGTATGAGTTCTGCTTTCATTCCAGGATAGCTGAGAGTCAGAAATACTGGGAAGAAAAGTTAGCATTCTTAGTGAGCACAAACCTGCTGCTAAAATGGTATTTTGTATTGATTTTTCCTGAAGCCTGTAATCTTGAAAGCTTGTAACATAGGATGAGGTAAATATCATTTTATTTGCTCAAATAGGTTTAGATTAGATTGAGATGAAAAAGTAAGGACAGGCCAAATTAGGACTGAAAGCAGCAATTACAGATTATTGTTTCCAGCAGTAACTAGAATGGGTTATTTCACTGATAAAAAGCCTTATTGAAAGAAAGAATTGGTGATTTTCTTTATTTTCAAAAATAAAAAAAAGGAAAAGAAAAACATAAAATCAAAATTATGTTGAAATATAAAAATAATCAGTCTTTGTTCAAATCAAAGCAGAACTCTGATGCGTAAGTTACCTTACTAATACAAGCCCAAATGTGAGCTCTTACAACACATACGGAGACTAGCAAACCACTAAAATGCAGTTTTGATTATGCAAGCATACTATATGCGGTATTCTTATTTAGCTTATAAAAATCTCTGAAGCCTAAAGTATAAAACCATAAAACAAGCTCTAAAATTATTTCTCTCAATCACATGATTTCAGAGAAAAAAAAAAGTGTACAAAACCATTCAAATGATACTGACAATAGGGCATGGAATTTAAAAGGTTTAACCATGTCTTATCTCAGAGTCTGTTTTATTTCTTCATCTTCGGAGCACTTCAAACATATAAGCTGTTATTCCGTCTTTAGATCAGTAACTTTGAATTGTTCTACCTGTCATTCTGCAGAGACCAGCACAGCTAGCTGTCATACAATGATTGTTTGCACTTCCATTCTTTCACATTAAATGGCAATCATTCGGTCCTTTTGATTTGTTTCTTTTATTTAGCCCTGAAGTTTTTACACTAGAATCTCATTAAAGCTGAACTAGTGTGCTCCTGTCAAAAAACTAATGGAAAAAAGTTTAAAAGTGAAATGTGTCCCCTATATTGTCACTACTAGAGAAGTTGCATCTATCAAGATTTCCCAAGTTTAGCACTTTGATTTATGTTTTATTGAGTCTGCTGTCTCTTATTTTCTCTCTTCCTTTTCATCTAGAAAATGAAGAAAACTCAATGAAACCAGGTTCATTTATGTAAAAAAAAAAAAAGACAGAAATATTTAGAAATATCCATTTTACCTACAGTTCTCTACCATTGAAATTATATATCCGTATTTATGTGTGTGAGTGGGTGTGTATGTTTATCTGGAGAATAACAGTAATTTTGAACTCTAAACAGATTCTGAGTTAGGAAGGCAGTTTGCATTTATAATCTGGGTTCAAACACAAGTGCATCCAAATAGGTAACTTAAGAACCATTAAGCATTATAAAAATGCTTATAGAAGTCCTACTTTTTCTTTCATAATCAAGAAAATCTTCTTCTAGGAAAAAAATAACTTATGGTCAAGATGAGGACATCAATTATGACTAACAATGGGAATCAGAAGGATAGTTCTTAAACTGCATAGGATTTATTTATGCATAAGTATGTACCATTGCATTCAGGAAAAAAAAAAAACATCATCTAGGTCATATTCATATAATCTAGGCACCACGGACAATGACAAATATATTCATTCAACATGAATCTCCTTTCATCATGTGCTGCTGTTCTGAAAGATAAGTGAAATAGATTGTGTGGAGGCTGATCCCTTTCTGAATTCCAGAAAATAAGATAAGTGTCTTCAGAATGCTGGCAAATTAATCCCAGTGAAATTATGAACCACTGACTACAGATCCAGTCGGAAAGGATAGAAATGGCCAGGGTGATTGTTGTTATTTTAAAAGTACCTTTTCTATTCATGCTGTATTTGTTAGTGGATACTGTAGCATGTTGTGCTCCTAAATTCTTCATCCAGAGATGAGATATCCAGTACATCTCAATTGGATTCATAGGGTAAATGTAGAATATTTATGATTGCTAATGTTGCTATCCTTTTTTTTTCTCAACATATATGGATAGGATTTGAGATTTAGAACTGCAATTCAATTTTATTATCAATCTCAAATATCCTTATGTTTTAGTCATACATTTGTAAGTAATTTGAATGTATAGAAGTGAGGATAAACTTTAAAATATATTTCCTGGTGAAAAAAAAAGATTTTAGAAAATGTATTTTTCCCTTACTTGCCCTAAATATTTTAGATTACCTAATGCAGGTTAATATTTTGCAGTGATTTACATAAAGAAATGTCTAGATTACATAAAACTAAATCACTTACTAAGAATTCTAATGCTTGCAAGGAACAAATTTAAAATGTAATCTTAACTACAAATATAATAAATAAAATTAGGAGGTTTAAATTCAAGAAAATGCACTACATGGCTTAAAGTAGACCTATGATTATGTATAATTTATTATACATGCACACATATTGTGTTTGAAAATAAGTAAGTTTAAAAAATAAAATATTAAAAGTCACATGTGTGACAGAGCTACTGTGACATATAAAAATTATTTGTCTCTATGCACCTTTTATGCACAGTTTTAAATTTCATAGGTAGACATGAACAACAGTCACTATTTTTCCAAGATTAGAAGCAAATATTTGGAATATGATCAGGGGCGCCTGGGTGGCGCAGTCGGTTAAGCGTCCGACTTCAGCCAGGTCACGATCTCGCGGTCCGTGAGTTCGAGCCCCGCGTCGGGCTCTGGGCTGATGGCTCGGAGCCTGGAGCCTGTTTCCGACTCTGTGTCTCCCTCTCTCTCTGCCCCTCCCCCGTTCATGCTCTGTCTCTCTGTGCCAAAAATAAATAAAAAACGTTGGAATATGATCACCTGCATAATTTCACTTGATTATGTTGACTAGGTGATGTTTTCTTTAAACGTCTCTATCAGATGTATAAATTCCTAATGGCAAAAACCAATTTCTTCCATTTTCTATCAGTGACTTGTTCCCACCAGTTAGTTGTTTCACCTTCTACTAGAGACACAGCCTAAATGAATGATTAGTGGTCTCAAGATTAGACTGGAGAACTTTAATCTCTGTGCCCTTGTCCAGGATCTTTCCACTAGGTTATGCTGCTGCTCCTCTAGAGACTAAAGCCAGACCCACCTGGGTGGCCTGGGAGATGCTTGTATTTTCAGAGCCCGTACCAATGAAAACAATGCCGCTTCTTTCTTCTTCTTCTCAGAGCAATCTTGCTCAAAAAACCAATATTGCTACCACAACGCCATTTGGATGAAATTTTGCAGAAATTAAGCATGCTGTGCCATACGCTTTGAAAAACCGGAGAAAATAAATTTTTATTTGAATTAAGAAAATGCAAACAGATTGCTTTTCTGTAGTTGGAGGCCTGCTTGATTTTGAACATCTCTGCAGGTGCCTGAGCTTGTTGCTGTATATTAAACAATAAGAAATACAGTAACAAAATCAGCAGGCAAATAATATAAACAGAACTGGTGAATGCTGTGCCAATTTACCCAAGCAATTCTCCCAATATGCCATGGTGATTATTTGAAATATTCCTGTTGTTTTCCCCAGTTTGCTTATTCCAATCTAGCGTATGTGACTGACAAGTTGGAGATATTGGCTCCGGTTGTAGAAACCAGGCAGAAACACAAAGTAAGAGATTCTACGGCGTTGAGGGTAAAATTACACCCTGGAGATAATGTTGAAAACATAAAGTGGAAAAAAAAAATCTTTTCTAACGTTATATATGAGACTCGGTGTTTAGATTCAGGGTTTTGGATTTTTTTTTAAACAAGCTATGCTTGAAATTCACTTTTATATTAATTTTTCTGATAAAGCTATTTGAAATTTCTTTAAAGCCCCTTCTACTTTGGGAAATTAAAGTGCATTTGTTGAATCTAATGTTCGATGTTGGTGCAAAGTACAGTCCTCGTCACAGTGAAGCTATCAGAGTCAATCAGTTGAAAACGGATGGATTAGGGGCGCCTGGGTGGCTCAGTCGGTTAAGCGGCCGACTTTGGCTCAAGTCACGATCTCGCCGTCCAGGAGTTCGAGCCCCGTGTCGGGCTCTGTGCTGAGAGCTCAGAGCCTGGAGCCTGTTTCAGATTCTGTGTCTCCCTCTCTCTGACCCTCCCCCATTCATGCTCTGTCTCTCTCTGTCTCAAAAATAAATAAACTTAAAAAAAAAAAGAAAAGAAAAAGAAAATAGATGGATCAGAACTGACCGATCGGGTTTTGTTTGAAATTAGTGATCATTCCTAGAGATGTGAACGAAGAGGAAAAAAAAAAAGTACAGTTGAATTTGATGATAGATAAGCAGATTCACTGCCAAGAGAAAGCTTATAATAGGTTTATGATAGATTTTAACTTATTCTCTGAGGGCGAGTTATCCTGATATTCTGCATTTTTAAATGAAGTGAACTAATAAATGTTTCTGAAGTATGTACTTCCTATACACTAGCTTATAATTAACCCTTTCAAAATGTAAAACAAACACACTCAGTTGACAACTACAATTTTCACTGTGCCAATGGTTGGAAATTGATAGAGCCTTTTGTATACCTTTCTCTACACTTTGAACTCCTCCCTTAACCCCCACATTTCTGTTCAACCTCCTGACATTAGCCCCAGAATTTTTAGGAATGAAAACAACTGATTATTCAATTTGGTCAGTTCACAACTGTTTTAAAATTATTTACTGATTTAGCTCTTGCCATGTTCAAAGCTTACACAGGGCAATGTGAAGCTGGAAGGACTAGCATTCAATTCTACACGTGTTTGTAGGTAGTTGAGGAAAGTAGGTCTGTTCACTGCTAACTCGATACTATCTTCTATTTTGAAACTCACATATATAATAAAATGTTGAATTTTTACATGAGAGGGTGTTATTTTTGTCTTCAATGAGATTTCAAGAAGTGAAGGCATAAGGCATGCTTCATGCAGAAGGTAAGGTATAAGTTTACATTTGTTAGCTGGGTAGATTTTGAAGATGCACAATTGAGGATAAAATACACTGTTGATTAGTAACATTCTGAGGAGATGGTGTGATGAAAAAATATTGTATTAAGGGGAAAATTCCCTGCAAGAGCATATCATAACTCCTATGATTTTAAAGTTGATAAAAATTAGGTACACAGTCAACTTTTCCCATCCTATTCTAATTTATAATTGAGAAAAGCAAAATTTTGACTCTCTTGCTTCTCCATACTTTCGTGTTAACTTTGTAAATCCAAAAATGAGCTAATACTACCATGATAATAGTAATTGCTGCTAGGATTTACATGCCAATTATGTACCTTTTTTTCTTTTCTTTTTTTTTTTTTAAGCAGTGCTTCTAAGAAATACAAAAACAAGGATGATCAGGATCACTGCAAAGTCATCTTTTAAAAATCTCAGGCCCTCAGGGTGCCTGGGTGGCTTAGTTGGTTAAGCATTGTTGGACTTCGGCTCAGGTCATGATCTCATAGCTCCTGAGGTCAAACCCCATATTGGGCTCTGCGTTGCCAGTTCAGAGCCTGGAACCTGCTTTGAATTCTGTGTCTTCCTCTCTCTTTGCCCCTCCCCTGCTCACACTCTGTCTCTTTCTTCTTCAAAAATAAATAAACATTAAAAGAAAAAAAAATTTTTTAATCTCAGGCCCTCAATTTTGCAGGATCATCTTTTCTTGATCAATTAACTCCTATATTTGTTTCAAGGACTGCTTCAGACCTTCATTACTCTTCTCGAGGCAACACGACTTAATATTTGTCTCCATAATTTTCTTTTATTCTACTACATCAAACAAGAATAATTATCAGTCTTGAAGAATGAGAGGTCTGTTCCTCTGCCTACTCAAACCCAACTCTTCTACAAGTGTTTCTTTCTACACTCCAAACCCTGGCCTCCAATCTCCTGTCTAAACATTCCTTCTCATCTGTTTTTCAGTCAAAACACCTACTCCCTCCTTCCTGTAAACCAACAAAGGAATGAAGGAATAAAGAAAATAACTGCTAAGGTTCCATTTATGTGTTACCTTCTGTGGAAAACCTTTTTTGTGCCCAGCTTGCAATACTTTCTGTGCATCTGTAGTGTCGATGTTATTCTTCCCTGAAGTGCCAGCTTATGTGTTTGTCTCCTCTGCTAGACTGTGGGTGTCTTGAGGTCAGCTGTGGCACCTGAACCACTGTTGAATTGCCAGTGCTTGGGAGAGTGTTAGGTAAATATTTGAGAAGGAAGTCAATGAACACAAGGTTATGATTTTCCTGTTCCTTTATACCCCTTTGCATTTTCTAAATTTTCAAGTATAAACCTGTGTATTTTGAATACAAGACAAACTGAAGTAAAAACATAAACAAGAATAAAATGAAAGTTATTCTGGATGGGGCCAAAATGGCAGGGTAGGAAGGTCCTGAACTCACCTCCTTCCATAGACAAGGCAAATCTACAGACACATATGGATCATTTCCTTCTGAAAGAGTCTGAAAACTTGATTAACTTCTACTCCACAAAAAAGAATAAAAGGACCACATTCAGCTGGGTAGGACAGGCTGAGACAATCTCACCAAAACCCCCACTTCTGAAGTGATAACACACAATAAGAAGGAATCTCACCAGTACAATGCATCTTCCACAGGACCAAGGGGTTGGTTCCTCACATTAGACACCCCTTGAGATCTGCACTGGAGAGGTAAGCTCCCCCCAAATTCTGGCTTAGCAGGGCACCTGGGTGGCTTAGATGGTTAAGTGTCTGACTTCGGCTCAGGTCATGATCTCACAGTTTGTGAGTTTGAACCCCACATCGGGCTCTGTGCTGACAGCTGGGAGACTGGAGCCTGTTTCAGATTCCGTGTCTCTCTCTCTCTCTCTCTCTGCTCCTCCCCGCTCATGCTCTGTCTCTCTCTCCTTCAAGAATAAATAAAAACATTAAAAAAATTTAAAAAGATTCTGGCTTAGAAGACCAGTGGGGCCTATATGTGAGAGAGACCCAAAATGATCTAGCAAACTGAGATCCTTCTTTTAAATGACTTCATGCAGTCTCACTCACTCTAGGAGCCAAAGCAAAAACACCAATTTGAAAACCTCCTGGACAGTATGTAGAAACTCATTTGCTGTTCTGAGGGCATATGGTGGAGTGACAGGGGAAGTTGGGATTCTCTGCTGAGACAAGGGCTCTGGAGGTCACCCTTTGTGCACTCTCCACCTACCCACTAGTGCTGGCAGAGGCACTCAGGCATGGTGCACTCTTACTGCATCACTGGGGTGGACAGGGGCAAGTGATCACAGCACTGTCTCGCTGCTCTGCAGAGCAGAGCTCATGCTCCTGATTGCAGGCAGTTGTGGTGATTTCCCACTTCCTGGTTGGGGCAGGCAAGGGTGAATGGTCATGGCATTCTGTCACTCCCTTGCTAAAGCCAGTAAGTGCAGGGGGTCATGACACTCTCCTCCACACTGGCTGGAGCTGGTAAGCATGAGTGCTCATGGCATTTTCCATCCCCTCAATCTGGGGCCAGCACAAGTGCACAAAGTACTATCCCACAGTATTGCTGAAACCTGCAGCCATGCAGAGTCTAAGAATTTTCCCACTGTGGTTCTGAAGCCTGTGGTGTTCCTTGCCGCCTATGCTCTTCTGCTCTTCTGGAGCCTGTTTCAGATTCTGTGCCTCCCCCTCTCTCTGCCCCTTCCCAACTCGTGCCCTGTCTCCTTCTCAAAAATAAATAAACATTAAAAAAAAATTTTAAAAGAATTCAAAGTAATGGTCACAAATATGCTCACTAAACTTGAGAGAAGAATGGAGAAACACAATAAGGACTTCAGCAAAGATATTGAAAATATAAGAAAATACCAAACAGAAGACACAGAGCTGTAGAATGCAATAATTGACCTGAAAAATACATTAGTGAGGTTCAACAGCAGACTGGATGACACAAAAGAACATGTCAGTGAGCTGGAAGACAAAGCATTGTAATTACCTAGATGGAGCAGAAAAAAAATTTTTTTTTTTTTAAATGAAGATAACTTGAGAGACCCATGAGTCAACATCAGGTAGAAAACATTCACATTCTGGGGTCTCAGAGGGAGAAGAGAAAGAAAAGAAATCAGAAAATGTATTTGAAAAAAATAATGGCTCAGAAATGCCCAAATTGGGAGAAGGAAACAACCAGGTCAAGGAAGTCCAGAGAGTTCCAAATAGAATGAATCCAAAGAGATCCAAACAAGACACATTATAATTAAAATGTCAAAAATCAAAGATAGAGAGAAAACCTTAAAAGCAGCAAGAGAAAGGCAACTTGTATGTATAGGGGAAACCATAAGGCTATCACCAGAGTTTTCAGCAGACATTTTGCAGGTCAAAAGGAGTAGCATCAAATATTCAAAGTGCTGAAAATGGAAAACAAAAACAAAAAACAAAAACAAAACCTTCCAATCAAGAATGTTTTACCTATCTTTCAGAATTGAAAGACAGAAAAAGAGTTCCAGATAAGCAAAAATGAAAGGGTTTGCCACTACTCAACTGGCCTTACAAGAAATGTTAAAGGGACTTATTTAAGCTGAAAAGACATGGCACTGATTAACAATAAGAAAATATACAAAAGTAAGAATCTTTCTGGATAAGGTAAATATGTAGAAAAGAAAGTGGATAAATCACTTATAAAGCTAGCATGAAGGTTAAAAGATACCAGAAGTAAAATTAACTAAAACTACAGTAATTAATTAAGGGTTATATGTTTAAAAAAAAGAGGAACCATAATATCAAAAACATAAAATGTGAGGGGAGATGTAAAAATGAGAGTTTTGGAGTGTGTTCAAAATTAAGTTGCTATCAATTTAAAAGAGACTATTATAGAATGTTATATGTGACCTTCATGGTAACCACAAAGCAAAACCTTATAGCAAATGCACAAAGGAAAAAAAGGAAGGAATATCTAAATATAACACTAAAGAAAGTCACCAGACCACAAGAAAAAAGAGAAAGAGAAGAAGAAAGGAATAGAGAAAAAAATATAAAAAGAGCCAGGGGAGCCTGGTGGCTCAGTTGGTTAAGTGTCGACTTTGGCTCAGGTCATGATCTTGTGGTTCCTGAGTTTGAGCGCCACATTGGGCTCTGTGCTGACAGCCTGCTTCAGATTCTGTGCCCCCCTCTCTCTCTGTCCCACCCCTGCTTGTTCTCTGTCTCTCTCTGTCATTCAGAAATGAATAAACATTAAAAAAAAAAAGAGCCTGAAAACAGTGTACAAAATGTCAATAAGTATATAATTACTTTAAATGTAAATGGACTATATTCTCCAAGCAAAGACATAGAGTGCTAAATAGATAAAAACAAACAAACAAACAAACAAACACAAAAGAAGACACACCTACATGTTGCCTATAAGACTTCAAATCTAAGAACACATAGAGATTGAAAATGAAGGGAAAGGGGCGCCTGGGTGGCACAGTCGGTTAAGCGTCCGACTTCAGCCAGGTCACGATCTCGCGGTCCGTGAGTTCGAGCCCCGCGTCAGGCTCTGGGCCGATGGCTCGGAGCCTGGAGCCTGTTTCCGATTCTGTGTCTCCCTCTCTCTGCCCCTCCCCCGTTCATGCTCTGTCTCTCTCTGTCCCAAAAAAATAAATAAAAAACGTTGAAAAAAAAAAAAATTTAAAAAAAAAAGAAAATGAAGGGATGGAAAAGATATTCCATTCAAATGGAAACAAAAAGAAAGCCAGTGTATGTATATCCATATCAGACAAAATTGACTTTAAAGACTAATAAAAGACAAAGAAGAATATTGTATAATGATAAAGGGGTCAATCCAACAAAAAGATATAACTTTATAAATGCACCCAACATAGGAGCTCCAAAGTATGTAAAGCAAATACTAATAGGCTTTAATGGAGAAATTAACATCAATACAATAACAGTAGGGGAGTTTAACACCCTACTTGTATCAATAAATAGATTATTCAGACAGAAAATCAATAGTGAAACATTGACCTTAACCAAAACATTAGAACAGTGAGACTTAATAAATATAACAGAATATTTTATCCAAAAGCCACAGAATATACATTCTTCTCAAGTGCATATGGAACATTCTCCAGGATAGGTCATATGTTAGGGCACAAAACAAGCATCAATAAATTCAAGAAGACTGAAATCATAACAAGCATCTTTCCCAACCACAATGGTATGACACTAGGAATTAATTACAAGAAGAAAACTGGGGGGAAAAAAGCCCATAAATACATGGAAATTAAACAACATGCTACTGAGCAACCACTGGATCATTGAAAAAAAAATCAAAGGGGAAATTTTAAAAAATACATGGAGACAAATAGTGCATGAGTTCACTTATATGTGGAATCTAAAACGAAACAAAACAAAACAAACAAACAAAATAAAATAAAACTCAGACCCTTAGGTACAGAGAACAGATTTATAGTTGCCAGAAGGCAGGGGTCTTAAGGGGCTGAAATGGGTGAAAGGATTAATGATTGAAAGTGAATTCCCTAGCAGATCTTGGATAACAAAATAGTACCATCAAGTAGAAGCAAACTCAACTTCCAGTAATAACCACCTCATGGGGTTCCACAGTTCTGGAGAGTGGCTAAGGAGTTTATATTCATTTTAAGCGATGTGATTATCAGTTCAGCATTTGAGATGCTCCCTAACCAACTCTAGTCTCTTTACTATGGGAAACATCTCTGTTCTTCACCCTTATTTCTTCAGTTTTCTTGCATCTTTCCTGGCCCTATGTAATTTGGTCCCACATGTCCTTATTGGACTCTTAGTTTCACAGTTTATAGAACTTTTCTCCAGATTATCCAATTTTTAGTAATAAATAGTTTCAAAATATTCTCCATTCATCATATTATATTTTGATGCCATATTCCAAGACAACAAGTAGCTGGTTAATAGCTGGAAATACCGTATATGTTTCTTGTAGCATGACTACTGAGACTTACTAAGTGCTCAAGAAATTTGATCTATTGGCTAATATAACAGATGGAATTTTCCTCCACATTTTACATTAGTATTAAATTTTTGAAAAGCCGATCGTCCTTTTTCTTAGCAAAGATACTACCATTTATTTGAAAGTTAAAGTAGCAAGGCTATTGGGCTAAAAGAGAAAAGTTTTTTCCTGTAGCAGAATTAAGACAAAGTTGAGCCTAACAATACAGTAGACACTACTACAGCTATCAATGATATTGCACTTGCTTTCGCATGAAGCAGAGACAAAATTAAATCTATAGGTCAGATATAAAGAAAGAAGAATAACTAATATAAGAGAAGATGCTTGAGGGACTATTTATTTATTTATTTATTTGGAGAGAGAGAAAGAGCATGAGAAGGAGAGGGGCAGAGAGAGGAGAGACAGAGCATCCCAAGCAGGCTCCACACTGTCAGTGCAGAGTCTGACATGAGGCTGGAGCTCACAAACTGTGAGATCATTAACTGAGCCAAATCAAGAGTCCAACACTTGACCGACTGAGCCACCCAGGCACCCTAAAGACCATTTAAATGAAACCTTAAAGCAGAGGTTCACTTGTCCTCCCAATACTCGAACATTGTTTTGGATTTATTCTAATAACTTTTAATGCTAGAGAGAATTCCAAAATGATTTATAATCAGTGGAGTAGCTAGATTGAAATATCAAGATAGCTTTAGAAAAAGTATCATTCACATAAAACACTAATGCATATTACTGGTTTTGTGAGCATCCTTCATGTTACAGTAACTGCAGAAAATTTTCAGACAGTCCAGGAAGCTGTTTGAGGGATACTGTAAAGACCAGAGGGAAAGCAGAGAGCCTCATTAATCAAATTCCATTCAATATTGATTTAGTATCATCTGTATCTTTCATTATTAAGATTACCTTAAACAGAGACTTGCAAATAGGTAACACAGATTTGTAAAAAATAGGAGACCAGAATTTGTAGCCTCAATGACAATAGCTACTTGAAATCAGGTTGGTTCTTTTGCTTCGTGATACTCACTGAGCTTCTAGATACTGTTCTTAAACTTACTTTCATAGTGCCTTGGATTTCCATACTCTAAAAACTGAGAGCATACTGAACCTTTATGTAATAACCTGATTAAAAGCTGCCCTTATGCTTTTTGCTTAAGGCAGAAGGGGTTTGAATAATCCTGTTTACAATGCAAGGCAATTGCTTTTTTTTTTTTTTCTTTCCCCTAAAGCCCTAGTAAAAATCATGATTTAACTTCTTTTTTTTCTGTGACACTGTAAAACACAATGGCCCTTGTAAAAAGCCTTAGAGATGCCTCTAGAAATATTAGCTCATCTATATGCCCTAGACCATCTAATTAAATAGAAATTGTGTGTCTTCAGTATAAAACTCCCTTTGATTAAAGTTAGTCTGGGAATTGGGCTGAGAAGATAATGAATTTCAGTTACCCTATCTACAAAAGTTGAAGTGAAATGGCCCTTTAAAAAAATCCCTTAAAACTTAGATACAAATAATTTAATGAAAAGAACTTGGATTTTTCAAAATATTGCTGAATTCAGCTTCAAACCCTCAGTCTATTAATGAAATGATGTCTCCCTAAAACAATGAAGCCTTTTGTAGCCTTGCAGATGTATTTCTGAAAAAGATTTCTATTTAATGCTACATCCCATTGCCCCTTCTTCCTC